>NW_027307994.1:0-270783 GCF_047496885.1 Scyliorhinus torazame | reverse complement strand
CACTGTGCTGTATTTGTAACTCATTAGTCGACAGGTTCATGTGGCATCTAATCCTATTTTAATGAAGTTGTTGGTCCACTTATTTTAAACAACGAAACAAGATTGTTACATCAAAAAGCGAAGTTTCGTGCTTAATACATTGCTGTGTTGAAAATATCACAGAATGAAACCAGAAGAACAATGCAACAAATCTATAAAAACCAACTCATTAAACAAGATGCCTTATTGCTCTCAGCAGTTGACAGGCTGATTGTTTGTATGACATTCATTTTTCCAAGTAGCATGCTAAAACAGTCATTTTTCAAACCACCTAATTTCACAATTAGTGTTTGTTTCTGAACAGTTTGTCTTACCCACGAAGGAAATGCAGTGCTATGTATGAAATATTATGCATTACCAGATATCTAATTATTTCTGCTCTGCTCTTACATTGTTAGCAAGGAGTGCACTGAGAACCTGAATTAAAAATCGAGCTTTTCAACTGGATTTCTGTAGCTTTGAAATTCCTTCAGGTCATGATTATGGAAATATATCCAAACATATTGAGCAATATTTCTTCATCAGCTCAGAGAATGATAGAGCTGAAGCCTGAATACTTCTGAGTCTTTCTCCAAGTGTTACAATACTAAACCACGCCCCCATATGTTGGCAAGATCCGAGACAAGACCACCAAATTTTGCTATGATCCAGTTAAGGACCAGTAACATTTTTTTCTTGGACAAAATTGGAAATCCAGTAACTCAATAAGAGAAACAAAAAGACCCACCATTCTTTGGTTTGAAACAAACGGAAGATGTTTTACGATACACGAGTTAACAAAGCAAACGCTCAATACTATCCATTTTATACTCTGACATCCAGAATTACTGATGTGCACATGAATTAACAAGGCAACAATTGTCTCACGCACCACAAAAATGATATCAGTCATCGCCGTGTCTCAAAAATTCTTTCAAGCTCTCTCTCTCTTTCTCTCTATTCCCCCTGTTGAGGGATTTGAGCTTTGCTCTCTTCAAAGGGTTAGTCTGTTCCTCAGCCGACAGGAGCTCTGCCCAAGCTCCACAGGCACAATCTTAACAAAAGGTGCACTTTAAAAGATTTCTTCATAATATTAATCTTTATTATTGTCACAAGTAGGCTTACATCAGCACTGCAATGAAGTTAATGTGAAAAGTCCCAGCCGCCACACTCCGGCACTTGGTACATTGGGGGAGAATTAAGAATGTCCAAATTACCTAACAGCACATCTTTCGGGACTTGTGGGAGGAAACCTGTAATAAGTCCACGGAGGCAGAGTTCCCGTCACCAGAATTCCTTTTATGTACACAGCCATGAACAACCATGACCATTCAGTCTGCTGTCTACACCGGGAGTGCAGAGCATCTGACACTCCCTGTTATATACACAGAAAGGGGTTCCCTGATTGGGCCACTAATCAGGGAACTCGTATTCTAATTGCCAATCTCAAAGGCCTGGCCTAAGTCATTACAAAACCGGAGCACCCGGAGGAAACACACGCCGACAAGGGGAAAACGTGCAGGCTCCGCACAGACAGTGACCCAAGCCGGGAATCGAACCTGGGACCCTGGCACTGTTAAGCAACAGTGCTACCCACTGTGCTACCGTACCGTCCTTTCCAAATCTGCTACAAGGTCCAGCCTTCTTTTACAGATGATCTGACTTCCGACAGAAACTTCAAACACCCACCCCCCTCCCCCCACGTTAGCCAGGTTACAGCCCAAGGTCTCAACACAAGCATAGCGCCAGCTTCTCAGCTGCTCTGCTGCCAACATAACTGTTTATGGGCTTCCCAGAGCCCTAACCTTTGGCAGCACAGAGCGAACGGCAGCACTTCAACTGCATGGAAACGGCTCTCCTCTCCATTCCACCCCCCACCCCCCCCCCCCCCCCCCCCCCACCCCCCCAAACCAACCTTCAACCCCCACCCAGGGTTACAGTTCTTTCTGCCCTTGAACTGATCTCTGCAACCTCCTAATATCTCCCAACAGTGTTCTGCCCTTGTACCTCCAGCAGAATTTGATGTATCCAGGCTGGGTACATTCTGTAGCTTAAAACGTTACAATTGCCAGTCAACCCGAGGTCACCCCCCACAGGTAAAAAAAATCACCATGGCTCCACACCTCCATGCAGACAAAAAGAATCCAAAAAAACATTTCTTCACACAGGGTTGTGGAATATTACACGACCCTGCTGTGGACAGAGGTTTGCAGTGATGTTTCTGTTGTTACCAAGAAATCAGCCTTGGATTCTAACGATTAGCAATGGTGTCAGACATTTCATATATCTCCTGAGTTGCACATAATAAACACAGGCCTCGCCAGCAACATCCACATCCCATGAAAAGAATTTTAAAAATCATGCTCGAATCAAGCATCTGCCTCTATCCAAATAATAGATGGAGGAGGAACTTTGTCACGTTGCATTGACAAAGTCAGTTACCAAGATTGAGACACGTCCAAAAATGATGCTATTCTAAAAAGAGACCAAATTCTTTTCCACTTTTTTAATCGTCTTAATTGCTCCCTTGAGAGCCAGAAACTGCAACTACCATATGCTGAAGGCTGTTAGATTCGACTACTTGAACATCTGGGGAAGCCGAAAGTGCAAGATAAGGTGGTTCCTCCTGCCCCTGGGACCACTTTTATTGTGACACTGTCAAGCTTGGCAAGGATCTGGCGACTGCCCTTAGGTCAGTTACAAGGCTTGCTTTTCCTTCAATGGCACGTACGTCGACTTGGGACATACCTCATGTCATTGGCACAGGTGGCAACTTAACTGCAGAAGCCAGTAAAATGTCATTTCTTACACTGTTGATCTTTAGAGCACTGGTAAATGCGTTGGAAATGAGAAATATATTTTCAAATTCGACAAACTTGTGTACCCATGGTTTATTGCTTATCATGTAGTTTAAGCTGTGTGTGAAAAGTAACTCTCTTAAGTTTCTGGGTACAGTGATGCTGGGAGTTGACAAATTTCATTGCTTACACGCATGCATGTTTGCTTCTCGCTGGGTTCTAAAATTCTTCCTCCGTTTTGTATAGCAGTGGAGTTGGCAAAGGAACTGTATTAAGAATTTATGAACTAACTAATTATTTGTGTCAAATTCTAAAACTTCCTTCAAATTCCTCCTCCATCGAGCAGGAGATACAAAAGTCTGAGAACATGCACTAACAGGTTCAAGAACAGCTTCTTCCCTGCTGTTACCAGACTCCTGAATGACCCCCTTATGGACTGAACTGATCTCTCCACACATCTTCTCCACTGAGTAGTACCACACTCCGTATGCTTCACCCGATGTCTCTGTCTAGGTATTTACATTGTGTATTTATCACCTGTCCTATGTTTTTTCATGCATGGAATGATCTGTCTGGACTGTACGCAGAACAATACTTTTCACTGTACCTCAGTACACGTGACAATAAATCATATTGTGAGAGAACGGAAGACTTCTGTCTGCCCTTGGAAGGAATTTGCGCCTGTGAGTGCGGTCAACCAATCGGGTTGGCTGACCGCTCCCCAACCTGGCCAGGCACAGGGTTGCAGTGGCCAGAAGTGGTACCTGGAATGAAGCCCCGCCTGAGGCCCTGCCCACCCAAGTGTGAAATTGCGTCTGGGTTTGGATGGGTGGGTTCTTAGGGGTGGAGGAGTTAGGACAGTTGCGTCCATTCAATTTTATGCTCCCCTTACCTTCCTCAGAACCAGCCTTGGGGAGTGTAAATTTCTGCCCATGTTCTCACATAACTCCTTAGAATTTTCAATGAACTTGAAAGCTTCTGAAGAAAAGTCATCTTAACTCTTCTGCTAATGCTGAGAGAGGAAACCCAGAGAGCGAACAGAAATAAATAACTAGTTGTCAAGGAAACCAGTCCGGTATCATAAATCCTCAGCTGACTTATGTTCTAAAATCTCAGTATGTCATACATTGAAAATGTCCAATTGTTTTTTGAGTACCCAATTATTTTCTTCCAAATAAGGGGCAACTTAGTGCGGCCAATCCACCTACACTGCACATCTTTTGGTTGTGGGAGTGAGCCCCACGCAGACACGGGGAGAGTGTGCAAACTCCACATGGACAGTGACCTGGGGCCGGGATCGAACCCGGATCCTCGGCGCCGAGAGGCAGCAGTGCTAACCACTGAGCCGCCATGCCACCCCTAAAAATATCCGATTGGTAAGCATAACATTTCCGTACACTGTTCAAATTGGGCACTGGTAACAGTTCAAACAACAAAGAATTTCACTGTAATCATTTTTCCCTTTCCAGAATTAGTTTAATTATTGAATAATAATAAACATTAATGGTTTAATATTATCAATCTCAAGGCCCTAATTCCAAAACCCACTCGTATATTTTGACAGAGCTGTAAAATGCATCAGGCCAGTAATCTAAATTAGATTTTTGGCACGAAGACATGAGGAAAACTACTGGATTGGGTACTTATTTTGAGTGGTTTACAAGATTGAAGAGATTTATTTCCAAAAGAAAATGTCTCCTTTCCATTAGTACTTTCCCTGCTGGTCAAATTCATGAACAAACACGGAAGAGAAGATTGAAGGCTAACTTGATAGAAGTATTTTAAGATTATGAAAAGGTTTGATCGGGAAGATATAGAAAATACATTTTCACAAGGCAAGTTATCAGCACTCTGCGGTCATCAACACAAGATAGCCACCAATCAATCAACAGCGAATTCTGAAGAAATATGTGTTACTTAAATCGATCTGCAAGTTAAAGAATATTAAGGAAATGGTTAGACTACAGAATGTGCCACAAAAAGAAATGGTTGAGGTGACTAGTGTAGATGCATTTGAGGGGAAGTTAGATTAAATACATGACCAATAAAAGAATGAAAGGATATGGTTGTCATAATCCGCACGGGATATACGGGGTGGGAATGCTTATCTATCCCATGCCCATTGCAGAGTACAAGCTCCCCCGTTAAGGGGGCAGGGGAAACTCAATCTATGTTGTATATGAGGTCAGCCAGTTTGGCACGACCTGCTAAGACCCGTTTGGGAACTACCAGGAGCTGTGTATTATAGCCTTGTAAATAAAGCTAAATTTCTTTGATACAACTTGGTGTGGACTCTCCTTGGCTTCATAAAAACTGTGATTGGATTAATTTTTTTAATGTATTTACGGGTTGTGAGCATTGCTGGTGAGGCCAGCATTTATTGCCCACCCTTAATTGCCTTTGAAATGGTAGTATTGAGTTTCCTTCTTGAACTGGTACAGACTCCGTGGCGTCGGTACATCCAAAGTTATGTTATGGAAGAAGTTCCAGGATGTTGACTCAGTGACAGTGAAGAAATGATGTGGAGATGCTGGCGTTGGACTGGGGTGACAATTGCCAGGCAGGAATGTTTCCTTCCAGTCGAGGAACACTTCAGCAGTCAAGGGCATTCAGCCTCTGATCTTTGGGTAAGCCTTCAGGACGTGCGACAATGCAGAATCGCCGAGCAGAAACTTATAGCCAATTTCCGCACACATGAGTACGGCCTCAACCGGGACCTTGGTCGCATTACAGTCACCCTCCACCACCTGGCCTGGACTTGCAAAATCCTACCAACTGTCCTGGCTTGTGACAATTCACACCTCTTTAACCTGAGGTTACCCCTGTCTCTGGCTCTGTAAAGACTTAATTACCTGCAAATGCTCGCATTCAAAGTATCGTCTTGCATCTTTGACTTTGTCTATATATATGTTTCTGGAACCTACCTCTTCATTCACCTGAGGAAGGAGCAGTGCTCCGAAAGCTAGTGATTTGAAACAAACCTGTTGAACTTTAACCTGGTGTTGGAAGACTTCTTACAGTGAAGTAATGGTGATATTTTTCCAAGTCAGGTTGGAGAGTAACTTGTGGTTAAGGGGAGTGGCGGGGGGGGAGATCTTCCGGATGGTGGTTTTCCAGTGTGTCTGCTGCCCTTCTCTGAGATTGTCACGCCACGAACATGGAAGGTGCTTCCAAGGCTCATTGGTGAGTTCCAGCAGTGCATTTTGTAGATGGTACACATGTGTGGAGGGAAGGAATGCTGTGGAAGGGTGCCAAACAAGCGGTTTGCTTTGCCCTGGATGGTTTCAAGCTTCCTGAGTGTTGTTGGAGCTGCACTCATCCAGGTAAGTGGAGAGTGTTCCATCACACTCCAGATTTGTGCCTTGGACAGACTTTGAAGGGTCATGAGATGAGTTGCTTGCTGCAGGATTCCTAGCATCTGATCTGCTCTTGCAGCCACAGTATTTATACAGCTAGTCCAGTTCAGTTTCTGATCAATGTTGATCAGGATGTTGATAGCGTGGATTGAGTGATGGTAATGCAATTGAATGTCAAAGGGCAATGAGGGATAGATTCTGTCTTGTTGGGGATGATCATTTCCTAGCACTTGTGTGATAGGAATGAAGAAGATGGGAGGAAGCCTGTGTTAAGCATAAACATCACATGGACCTTTTGGATCAAATGGCCTGTTTCTGTGTGAAACTATTTGAAGTATAAGTATTTGTTGTATATAAATCCTATAAATACTAAACAGAAGCTGGGAATCGAGGCTGCGTCATTTGTTTAGTAGGTTGTGTTAATATCGCTTGAAGTGAAACAGACCTGTGGAGTGAATATAATGAAATGAAATGAAAATGAAAATCGCTTATTGTCTCAAGTAGGCTTCAAATGAAGTTACTGTGAAAAAGCCCCTAGTCACCACATTCCGGCGCCTGTTCGGGGAGGCTGGTACGGGAAGGGCTTTAAATTAGCAATTACAGGTTTTCCAGAACCATCAAGAGACTAAACAAATCATTAGATTGACATTGTGATGGTTCTACGTGGCTCACGAGGAGATCTTCAATTGATTGAACTGTTGATTGAAGCTACATGAAGACCTTGTTCTGATTGTTAGCTCCCATTGGCATCTAAAAGGTCATAAGATGTGGGAGCAGTTTTTGGCCCATTGAGTCTGCTCTGCGATTCAATGAGATTATGACTGATCTGATATGATAATCTTCAACTCCACGTTCCCTCCTTATCCCCATAACCCTTAATTTCCTTACCAATAGAAAATCGCTTCATATCCTGGATCGACCTATTGAACCTTCTCTGGACTGCCTCCAATATCTTTCCTTAAATAAGGGGACCAAAACTGTTCACAGTATTCCAGGTGTGGTCCAAATGGTGCCTTGTATTGTTTTAGCAGGACTTCCCTATTTTTACATTACATTCCCATTGAAATAAAGGCTAATATTCCATTTGCCTTCCCAATTACCTGCTGAACTAGCATTCTAGCTTTATGTGATTTATGCGCATTGGCCCCCAAATTCCCCTTGCTGCAATTTTCTGCAGTCTTTCTCCATTTAAATATTATTCAGCTCCTTTATTCTTCCTACCAAAGTGCAGAACATCCTATTTTCCTACATTATATTCCATCTGCCAATATTGTCCCCACTCATCTAACCTGTCTACGCCACTCTCTAGACTCCTGTGTCTTCCTCACCACTTGCTTTCCTTCCCATTTTTGTATCATATGTAACCTTGGCAATCATGCATTCACTTCCCTCGCCCAAGCCATTAAAATATATATTCAGTAATTGTGGCCCCAGCACGGGGTCATGTGGCAATCTATGAGTCACAGGTCACCATCCTGAAAATTCTCCTCTTATCCCAGCTCTGTGTCTTCCATCAGTTGGCCAATCCTGTATCCACGCTAATATACGAACCCCAACACCATGGACTTATTAAGTAGCCTTTTGTGTGGGACCTTGTTGAATGCTTTTTGTAAGTCCAAGTAAATTACATCTACTGGCCCCCCTTCATCTATCCTGCTTGTTACCACCTCAAAGAATTACAATAAATTTGTCAGGTATGATTTCCTCCTCATGAAGCCATGCTGACTCTGCTTGATGATATTATTCATTTGGAGGCCATTCAGCCCATCGGGTCTGCATGGACCTTCTGAAAGAGCACCCTAACCTAGGCCCAATCCCCCACCCTGTCCCTGTAACCCCACCAAAGAACAATTTAGCATATCTAATCCACCCATCTTTGGATGATGGGAAGAAACCGGAGCACCTGGAGGAAACCCACGTAGACACGGGAAGAATGTGCAAACTCCACACAGGCTATCGCCCAAGATTGGATTCGAGCCCAGGTCCCTGGTGCTGCTCTGCTGTCCTTCATAATGGACACTAACATTTTCCCAATGACAGAGTTAAGCTAACTGGCCTATAGTTCCTTATTTTTTGTCTCCCTCCTTTTTCGAATAAAGGTGTTACAATGCCAGTTTTCCGTTCCTCTGGCATTTTTCCAAAAATTAAGGATTCTTGAAAGATATTGAACTAGAAAGGTGTTCTTCTGCCCCTGAGGGCCCCTTGTTGCTCGGCAACAGCACAGTTTATTCCGACTTTAAGTGTTTTCAAAAATTAATTTACAGGATGTGGGTTAGCATTAATTATCCATCCCTAATTGCCCTTGTGAAAGTGGTGGTGAGCTGCATTCTTGAACCGCTGCAGTTCAGGTGGTTCAGGTGCACACACAGAGCATTTAGGGAGGGAGTCCCAGGAATTTAACCCAATGACTGTGAAGGAACGGCAATACTTTTCAAAGTGAGGGGGACTTCGTGATGGTGGTGTTCCCTTGTATCTGCTGACCTTGGGCTGGATTCTCAGTATTTGGGACTATGTACCCACACCGCCGTGAAAACTGTGGTCTTTTATGCCAGTAAAACTGGCATCAAAAGGCCACAGATGCACAACCTTGCAGGGGGCTAGCAGCCAGCTATCGTGGAGTTCGCAACTCCAGCTGCCGATATGGCCCCCCGCACTTCCGGGTCAGAGGCTTCACATGCGCATGGCGGACTCAGACCGTGGAGCTGGACTGCAGAAATAGTGCTCCACATTGGCCGCTCGCGCGGACCCGAACCGCCCACACAAAAAAAACCCAGTCCCGAATGAGGCCTCCCCTGCCCTCCGATCGGCCCTCCCCCGACTGTGGCACCACGCGGGTATCACGGAAGGTGGGATCACGGGTGGTCCACGCCGTCGGGAATTCGACCAGTCGGGGACGGAGAATAGCAGGGCGGGCCTCAGGCAATGGCCTCAGGTGATGGATAATGGCACGACGTACACCCCGAGTACGCCGCTTTTCGGGGGACGGAGAATCGCAGAACCGGCGGCGGTCCCGATTTCATGCGGGAAACTGGATTCTCCGCCCCGTCGCTGAACTCGATTTTGCCGTTGGGGTGTGGCGAATCCAGCCCCTTGTCTTCCTAGTAGCACTCGTGTGTATGAAAGGTGCAGCCTGAGGAGCTTTGGCGAATTCCTGCAATGCATTCCCTCATTGGAAAACCTAATTAAAAATGCACATATACCAACAACCACAGACTCCCAGGCAACTTTTGAAATGAAACTGAAATTCAAGTTTCCTAAACACACAGCTGTAGAAATATAAATTAAACTTAAAGCTGAAACTTACACTTAAAGTTAAACCTTCTGCCCAACACACACAAATACAAATATAAATTAGTTAAAACTTTATTCATTTCCTAACAGCTGTGTGATCTCGCATTTCAGCAACTTCTGAAAGCTGAACCAAGATGCGGTCTTACCAAAACCCTGTAAGAGGTCTTACAACACCAGGTTAAAGTCCAATAGGTTTGTTTTGAATCTCTAGCTTTCAGAGCACTGCTCCTTCCTCAGGTGAATGGTAGATTCACCTGAGGAAGGAGCAGTGCTCCCAAAGCTAGTGATTCAAAACAAACCTGTTGGACTTTAACCAGGTGTTGTAAGGCCTCTTACTGTGCTCACCCCAGTCCAACGCCGACATCACCACATCATGGTTACCAAAGCCCTGCAGAACTGTTTGTTTATTCTTGTGCTCCAATGCCCTTCCAATAAAGGCCAACATGCCATTTACCTTCCTCATTGCTTGCTGCATGCCAACAGTCCTAGATCCTTGTCCTGGAACATCAAACATTTGAAATTTGTCAGCTTTTAAAAAATATTTGTTTCATTCTCATGAGCAAAGCGCATAACTTCACACTTCCCAAAATTATACTCCATCTGCCATATCTATGTGCAGCACTGTAATGAAGAGGGTGTCCAGCGATGAGACCTCTTAAAACTGAATAGTTAGGATGCCACTAGAGTAGTTCTACATAAGTTAGTTGATTAAGGATTGACATTAATTATAGAAATGTACTGGGTAATCATTATTAATGATTAAACCTGTACTTTGGGACATAGCAGTGATAATCATATAAACTCTAGCTGCAAGTAGTGGCCACAATGCATGATTGGATTTAGGCTAGCTAACTTTTTGAGACACGGGAGGTGTATGGTCAGCAGATTACTAGCAAACAACTTTTTATCAGTGGCCCCCCATATCCTCTGGATCAATCCGCTTCTGAGATCCTGTCCCTCTGAAACAATCCATGGAGTAAAGAGGATGTCAGCTTTGCCAGCCAATCCCTAATGAACAATGGGTGAACAGGATGTTAGGATGGGGAAAACAACTTAAACTGAACTTAAACCCTTTGGTAAACAACAGGTGACAAGATGAGGCTCAATCATGGTTTGATCGTAATTTTATTGGATAGGCTTTAACATGACAGGGATTGGATCGAGTCCAAGTGGGGTGGGGTATTGACTTTTGGAAATTGTATAATTTTTGTGTTTTTATCAGTGTTCAGCAGATAGAGCTTGGCAATATCCAGGTGCATCTCTCGTGTACATGAAACCAAGCTTGGGATAATAAATAGCCATTTTAACCAGGTTGTGTGTCTGCCCTAGTTATTAAGCTAAGGCCTAACAATGAGGGACGAACCCCACGTTAAGGCTAGCTCAATATTCAGGCCTTGGAAAACACTCCTACAAGCAGCTTCCCAGCTTGGGTCACTGTCTGTGTGGAGTCTGCACGATCTCGCTGTGTTTGCGTGGGTTTCCTCCGGGCGCTCTCGTTTCCTCCCACAAGTTCCAAAAGGCTTGCTGTTAGGTGAATTAGATATTCTGAATTCTCCCTCAGTGTACCCGAACAGGCGCGAAATGTGGCGATTAGAGGCTTTTCACTGTAACTTCATTGTAGTGTAAATGTAAGCCGACTTGTTACAATAAAGATTATTAAAATTATTATTAATATCTCTTTGCCATCCCTCTTTGTCCTCCCTGCAGCTCTTTTCCGACCATGTAAATTGGATACATTACTCTCTGTCTCTTCCTCTGATCCATGTGGCACTTCTCTATTCACTGCCTACAATCTGAAAAAGCCCGTTTATGCCCACGTGCTGTTTTAAGAACATAGGAAGGGAAGTAGGCCATTCAGCCCATCGGGCCTGCTCCAACATTCAATTGGATCATGGCTGATCATATATCTCAGTGCTATTTTCCTGCACTATCTCCATATCCTTTGATGTCCTTAGTCTCCCCAAATCTATCGAATTCTGCCTTGAATATGCTCAAAGATTAAGCTTCCCCAGGCCTCTCTGGGTTAGAGAAGGTGTTAATTTGAGGCTGGATAATTTAAACACACACTTCTATATCCACGGGGGTTTTGGTTGGCTTATATTGATGAGGCTGCAGTGAATAAAAATCCCCTTTTGATTCAAGATCCACTCTGAAGACTACAGTCCAAAATCGAGGATGACACATGTGCTTTGTAATGCAACCCTGAGGATTCTGTGGTGCACTTAGTTCACTTAAGCTCCCAAAATGAATGACTGATGGTCCCTGTAATGTATCATCAGTGTCTGGACAGTACTACAGTCACTCAATGTCCATTTGCAACAAGAAGTGCCCCTTCGTAAAGTTGTTTGATAGCTGTGACAAGCAGCTCTGTATTGATCCAGTTATTTACTGCCCCTTAGCGATTTCCGTGCTGGAGTCAAGTGTAGCTTCTTAAAGCCTCACTCCCCCTTTCTCATCTGTCATGTCTGCCAAGACTTCTTCCCATGAGCTGTGGTGGGTGAGGGGGGGTAAGGCTGAGGGGGGCGGGGGTTAAAAGTGAGGGGGGTGAGGATGAGGGGTATGGACATCCAAAATGGCCACCCACACAGATCGATGGGAAATTGGTCAACACAGAGAAAGGCTGCAGCTTGCAAATATACAAGGGCTGCAGCCTGGAACTTGCAGAAACTAACACAGGGAACAGGCTGTTGAAAGGCCATCCAGGGCCATTGGGCTCCAGGTAGAAAGTAACAATATGTGGCAGATTTGGAGGCGTCGGTTTCCTTATTTGGGAAGGCCAACGTGCCTCGGACACTAACGGCTATGGCCAACTGGGACCCGCCCCGCCATCGAGGTGTCCGTCACCAATTGGTTGAGTTCAATAAGGATGATCGAACCCTGATCGATCGATTGGACATCTATCTGGGACCGCCCAAAAGCGCGCAAAACCTGTAGGGGATGAAAGTTGGTGCGCAGACCACCACCCCCTCACTCGACCACTGACGACAACAACGGTAATACCTGCCCCAGCTGGGGAGGGGATTATCCATACCATCCACAGAGGGACCAGAGCCAGGGACACCTACGACCAGCAACAGATATCCAGCATGCCAGATGACGGATTCCAGATAAGGCCATATCTGTTCGGCACATGCCAGTCACCTGGACGTGAAGTTACGGTCGAACTTGTGTGTTAGTTTGGAGTGCAATTTGAACAACCTGTGGTCATTTGTCCACCGTATACGGGTTACGGACATACACTGTGGTTTAGAAGGTACAACAGGGGCCGGAGGGGGGGGGTGCGCTGTGGGGGAGTGGCAGTGAGGGGGTGTGTGGTGGGGGCGTGGGTCGAGGGGTGTGTGGGGAGGGGTGTCCACACATGTGTCATGAGGATGCACAACTAAGCAGGGTCTCACTCGTTCGCCCACCGCCGACCTCCACATTAGCGACCTCCCTTTCCTCCGGGCCCCCGACCATGTACAGTGCCCTCTGCTCAGGCATGGTGAGGGGCCGCAGGTCTGGTAGTTCCCCTCTGGTCATCTCCTGCTCCCGGCGGTTGTGCTCGGCCTTCTCCTAAGGCGCGGGGGGTGGTAGGGTTACGGGTGTGTGGGGGGACGGGGTTGATGCCAGGGACGGGGAGCAGCTGACTCATCCTGGCCGCACTGAGGAGGTCGCGAAGTCACTCCCGGCACGACATCGCTGACCGCCTCTGCTACCTGCGTCCAGGCACGGCGAACGGCGGCATCTGGTGGCCTTCCCCCGCGGTACAGGGTCATCCTTCTCTCCTCCACGGCATCCAGGAGAGTGTCCAGCTCAGCGTCCTTGAACCATGGCGCTGCTCTCCTTGCAGCCATCTTGTTGACAGGGACGGTGTGTGTGGTGGGGGAAGGATCGTTAATTGCAGCTGCGGCGCATGAGCCTCATGAGTGGCAATCACGGGCCCGGCAAATCCGGCACCGTTTAGCATGGAACCATTTGTGTTCCACGTGGTGATGGTGCTAGCCAATTTAGAGCTGTTGAATCGGTGCACCTGTTGTGCCGTTTTCCTGTGGTAAAACATCACTGTTTCCACGCCGGGGTCAGCACTTAGTCTCAAATTTGGAGAACCCAGCCCCTGGTTGAGGGACTATATAATCGCTCCCTTAGACTATTTATCCTGTAAAATCCTGTAACACGCTCAGCCCTAACAAATCGATTGATTAAATAAAAATGTTTTAGTTCAGAAATGCACTGGTTACCCTTGGTGGACACTCTGTGATGCTGAATGAAGCCAAAGGACTGGGTTCAATCCCCATACTGGCGGTGGTTGTTCATGGATGCTCTGCCTTCTTCCCTTGCTCTTGTTTGCCGAGTGGCGTCCCTCAAGCTGCAAGTTGCCAAAATTGTCTCTCTCTGATGGAAAGAAATGCCTATGGTGATGTGGGACTAAGGCTAAGATGAATGAATGACATTTAAAGTATCAAAACGTTATGATTCTTATACAGTTAACAAAACAAGCCAATTTATGAGCATTGCCACCCATCATTAAAATAAAATAATGCACTTGCTGTTTGTTACAGACAGCACAATCACCACTCATGTTAAATACAATGAATGCAAAGCCCCGTCATTTGCATTCATTCAAATCCACTTTGAATATTTAGGATCAATGTCAAAATGCTGGTTTTCCAAATGATATTGTAAATGTGGATAATGTGGAGTTATTCCAGACAAAAATACAACCAAGTAAGAACTGAGAAAGAAAGTGTCATTGTACTGTTTTGGCACTGATGGAATAATCATAGACATTAATCACACAGACAAAAAATACAAATACTGTAGCTAAAATTGTCCCAAGTCCCTGGCTAAAACCAAGACACAATCAAATTTGGTCAGTTTGTTAAGAGCGAACTATTTAGAAATTACAACACTGAAATAACTAATTGCGCCCAATCAGAGCCTCTTGATGATTACCGTCCAAATAAGCAATGGACCACATGACATGTGTCAGCTCTGTTACCCCTTCCTTTCCTCCCAATTCTTAATCTAATATATTGTTTAAATTAGACAGGGAGTTGAGTTTTACAGGAGACCTGCGAGTGAGACATGTTAATTAGGGCGCCGTGCCATCGGCAGTGTGCCCGCCACTGACCTGCCCATCATCAACCCCACCACAACTTTCTGGGTGGTGGGGAAGACACCAAGGGGGTTACCTACTCGTAGTCCGATTGAGGCTCTTAGACCATAAGACCATAAGCCATAGGAGCAGAATTAGGCCATTCAGCCCATTAAATCTGCTCCGGCATTCAATAATGGCTGATATGTTTCTCATCCCCATTCTCCTGCCTCCTCTCCTTAACCCCTGATCCCCTTATTCATCAAGAACCTATCTATCTCTGTCTTCAAGACACTCTGTGATTTGGCCCCCATAGCCTTCTGCGGCAATGAGTTCCACCCTCTGGCTGAAGAAATTCATCCTCATCTCAGTTTTAAAGAATCGTCCCTTCAGTCTGAGATTTTGCCCTCGGGTTCTAGGTTTTCCTACTAGTGGAAACATCCTGTGCACATCCACTCTATCCAGGTCTCGAAGTATCGTGTAAGTTTCAATAAGATCCGCCCTCATCCTTCTGAACTCCATCGAATACAGACTCAGAGTCCTCAACCGCTTCTCATACAAAAAGCTCTTCATTCCAGGGATTATTCTTGTGAACCTCCTCTGGATCCCCTCTAAGGCCAGCACATCCTTCCTTAGATACGGGGCTCAAAACTGCTCACAATACTCCAAATGGGGTCTGACCAGAGCCTGTTGCAGCCTCAACAGTACATCCCTGCTTTGTATTCTAGCCCTCTCGTCATGAATGCTAACATTGCATTTGCCTTCCTAACTGCCAACTGAACCTGCATGTTAACCTTAAGAGAATCCTGAACTCAGGTTCCTAAGTCCCTTTGTGCTTCTGGTTTCTAAAGCCTTTTCCCATTTAGAAAATAATCTATGCCTCTATTCTTCCTACAAAAGTGCACAACCTCACAAGTTTCAACATTGTATTTCATCAGCCACTTCTTTGGCAACTGTTCTAGCCTGCCCATGTCCTTCGGCAGCCCGCCTGCTTCCTCAATACTACCTGTCCCTCTGCATATCTTTGTCTCATCTGCAAACTTAGCAACAATGCCCTCAGTTCCTTCTTCCAGATCATTAATGTATATCGTGTCTCAAGACTCACCACCGCAGAACTAGTCACCGGCTGCCATCCTGAAAAGGACCCTTTATCCCCACTCTCTGCCTTCTGCCAGTCAGCCAATCCTCTATACATGCCAGTACCTTGCCCCTAACACCATGGACTCTTACCTTATTGAGCAGCTTTCTGAATGCCACCTTATCAAAAGCTTCTGGAAATCCAAATAGATCACACCCACTGGCTCTCCTTTGTCTAACTTCCTCATTACCTTCTCAAAGAATTCTAACAGATTTGTCACACGTGATCTCCCCTTGACAAATTTGTGCTGACTCTATCCTATTTTATCATGGACTTCAAAGTACTTTGCAATCTCCTCCTTAATAATACTCTAAAATCTTACCAACAACCGAAGCCAGGTTAACCAGCCTATAATTTCCTGTCTTCTGCTTCCCTCCCTCCTTAAACAGGGGTGTTACATTCGGCATTTCCCAATCCTTTGGGATTCTCCCTGCCTCCAGTGTTTCCTGAAATGCCTCCACAATCTTCTCAGCTATCTCCTTTAGAACCCTGTAGTCCATCCAGTCTGGGTGATTTATCCAGCTTCAGACCTTTTAGTTTCCCCAGCACCTTCTCCTTAGTGATGGCCACTTCACTCACCTCTGCTCCCTGACACTCTTGAAGCTCTGGTGTGTCACTGGTATCTTCCACTGTGAAGACTGATGCAAAGTGACTATTCAGTTCCTCTGCCATTTTTTTGTTCCCTATTACTCCTTCTGCAGCCTCATTTTCCAGTTGTCCGATATCCATTCTTGTCTCTCTTACCTTTTATACATCGAAAAAAATACTTGCAATCTTCTTTTATATTACTAGCTAGCTTACAATCATATTTCGGGCGGGATTTACCTGCTGTTTGCACCGGCAGGAAATTCTGGTCTCACGCCAGTGCAGGGGTTTCCTGGCGACAAAGGGTACCGGCAACGGGAAATCCTGTTGACAACGGCAGGACCGGTAGATCCCGCTGGCGGGCCCCCTTCCTCGCCAAAAGGTGGTCGGTAAATCCCGCCCTTCATCTTCTCCCCCCTTATTGCTTCTTTAGTTGTCCTTTGCTCGCTTTGAAAAGCTCCCCAATTTTCTGGCTTTTTCCTATGCTTTTATGTTGTCCTTGACCTCCCTTGTCAGCCATGGATGCCTCATCCTCCCCTTAGCTTGTTTCTTCGTCCTTGAGATGAATTTCTGTTGTGCCTCCCAAATAACCCCCCAAAACTCCTGCCATTGCTGTTTCACTGTCTTCCCTGCTCGGCTCCTTTTCCAATCAACTCTGGCCAGTTCCTCCTTCATGACTTGTAGTTATTATTCAGTTGTCAAACTATTACATCTGAATCCAGATTCGCCCTCTCAAAGTGCAGGATAAATTCAATCAGATTGTGGTCACTGCCCCCTAAAGATTCATTCACCTTAAGTTCCCACATTCACATTACAGATCACCACAGGGCTGGTTAGCACAGGGCTAAATCGCTGGCTTTGAAAGCAGACCAAGGCAGGCCAGCAGCACGGTTCAATTTCCGTAACAGCCTCCCCGAACAGGCGCCGGAATGTGGCGACTAGGAACTTTTAACAGTAACTTCATTTGAAGACTACTTGTGACAATAAGCGATTTTCATTTCATTTCATTTCATTTCAAATCCAGAATTGCTTGTTCCCTCGTGGGCTCTGTCACAAGCTGCTCCAAAAAACCATTTCCGAAACATTCCACAAATTCCTTTTCTTGGGATATACTACCAATCTGATTTTCCCAGTCTACCTGCATATTGAAGTCCCCCATGATTATTGTAATATTGCCTTTCTTAGATGCCTTTTCTATCTCCTGATTTATTTTTTGCCCCGTGTCCTGACTACTGCCAGAGGGCCTGTACATAACTCCCATCAGGGTCCTTTATCCTTTGCAATTTCTCAACTCTATCCACACAGATTCTATGCCTTCCAACCCTAAATTGCTTCTTGCTATCGTTTTAAGTTCATTTCTTACTAACAATGCAACACTGCCTCCTCTGCCCTTGCTATCGATTTAAGTTATTTTCTTACTAACAATCCAACACTGCTTCCTCTGCCCATCTACCTGTCCTTTCGATAGGACACATATCCTTGGATATTTCGATGCCAGCCCTGATCCCCTTGCAGCCACGTCTATGTAATGCCCACAACATCGTACCCGCCAATGTGAATGTGCGCATCAAGCTCATTTACCTTGTTTCATATGCTGTGCGCATTTAGGTACAGCACCCTCAATGACAGTCAACCCTTCTCATATTTGTCTCCTTTTTTGTGCTGCCTGAGGTTGAATTCCTGCCGCTTTCTGTAGCGTGTAAGTAATTTCCGCTGCCATTCTGATTTAATGGGCGATGGGAGAGGATTGCACTCAAAGTATAACTAACAGATTTGGTCCTGCGGGTTGCTGGTCAGTGAAAAGGGAGGGGGTACCACCTTTCTCGGGCCTCTGTGTCAACTGGAGGTCCCCTCACCCCAACACGGTTGTACCTCCTCGCATCATCCTCCTCCCCTGTCCTGTCCATCATGCCTCCCCCACACTCCCTCACCAGGAGCTGTCAACCCAACTCCAGTAAGATCCTGGAGTTACCTGAGTTTGGGGGTATCCATGGTTCCTCTTTCTCCTGGGCCTCCTGCAATACGGGTAGTGACTAAGATCCTAGGGTGGCACATAGCTGCTGACCTTCAATTAGCCAAAAGCTCTATCGGCAGGACTTCCTTCTGAAGACAGACTTCACCCCAAAAGTTAAATTGTTCAAGCCAGCCAAGTAGGAGTTGACAGGGTGCAGGGCATGTATAATCCAGCCAATGGTCATTGCTTCAATCTTTAATTATGTTACAATTATACAGAATGTTGGTTCGGCCACATTTGGAATACTGTATCCAATCCTGGGCACTGCACTACCAGAAGGACGTGAAGGCTTTGGAGAGAGGACAGAAAAGGTTTACCAGGATGTTGCCTGGTATGGAGGGCATTAGTTATGAGAAGAGATTAAATAAACTGGGATTGTTCTCCCAAGAGAGACGGAGGCAGAGGGGCGACCTGATAGAAGTTTATAAAATTATTAGGGATATAGATAGGGTGAACAGTTGGAGGCTTTTTTCCAGGGTGCAAATGACAATTACAAGTGGGTACAAGTTCTAGGTGAGGGGGGAAAGGTTCAGTGGAGATATACGGGGGAAGTGTTTTACACAGCGGGCGGTGGTGGCCTGGAATGCACTGCCAAGTGAGTGGTTGAGGCAAATACGTTAGCGACCTTTAAGACCTATCTTGATAGGAACATGAACAGACGGGGTGTATAGAAGTATACAGGCGGTTGGTTTAGATAGGACACGTGATCGGCACAGGCTTGGAGGGCCGAAGGGCCTGTTCCTGTGCTGGATTGTTCTTTGTTCTTTTTTCTTAACACTTGTGATGCAGTCCACAGCCAGGCAACCCATTCTATAACTATGTTTATCTGTGTGAAATCTCTTGCATTTAATGTTATGTTTGCCCTTATACTTGTTCTGGACTTCTCAATCATGGGAAATTATCTCTTTCTATCTATTCTGTCCAACCCCTTCATTTTTAATGGTGACATTAAAATTTGCATCTGAGTGAATTTGTCACATTGCCACCTAAATTGAAAGAGGAAAGAGTCATTTTAGCAGATGGGATTTGGCAAGCTTTGGTTTGGAATTGATGTGAAGCTGGCCACTCATCCCAATCAATTATTTTAATAACTGACTGACCATGTGTGCCCCCAATCCCAAACAATATAAACATCTCATTTAATTGTCACGCAATTACTTTCGTGAATCTTTTATGAAGAAAACAGTTGTCAACTTTGTAAAATGTGTTTTGCATTGTTTGATCACACCATGTGATGCAGTCCTAATCGAAGCTCCATTATCCATGGGGAGATGGTAAGAATACTAAAATTGAAGTTTGAGAAGAAAGAAGAATTATCAACCACGTATCAGTCAGCTACCTGATCTGAATGAGGAAGGGCACACACGTGCAAGGATGGATTCAGCCTTTGCTATCATCACAAATAAACAGCCTGCTAATTCTTACCCTCCAGTTCAGCATATGAAAATTGACTATTTTACGCCGGTGCGGAAGGATGTGCCCCGAAGATAAAAGGCTGCCTTCCGACATTACAACAGTGACAACACGTGAAAAGAACTGCAGTGGTTGTGAAGCACTTTGGAATAGCCAAAGGTTTTGAAAGGTGCTATATGAATACATTACCTTTTCATTCTTTCTGGAGATCAGGGGCGAGAATGAGGCAGGGAACAGAATAATAATAATCTTTACTAGTTTCACATGTCGGCTTGCCTTAACACTGCAATGAAGTTACTGTGAAAATCTCTTAGTTGCCACGCTACGGCGTCTGTTCGGGTACACTGAGGGAGAATTACGAATGTCCAATTCACCTAACAAGCACGTCTTTCGGGAATTGTGGGAGGAAACCGGAGCACCCGGACGAAACCCATGCAGACACGGGGAGAGCACAAACAGTGCCCCAAGCCGCGAATCCAACCTGAATCCCTGGTGCTGTGAAGCAACAGTGCTAACCACTGTGCTACCATGCTGCCCATATACAGTTAGATATTGTTGTCATTTCCTTTGCCGTTAGGAAAATAATGCCTGAACAGGGCCAGATGACAAAAGACTCGTTCTCCAGAATGCAATGAGTTTGATTTTCTGGTGTGAACTAGGTTGCAGGGGTTTCAGAAGTGTTGACACCTGCAGACATCAGTCGGATACAGAATGCCTTGACTCTGCATGGAGTATCTTCCACTCATCAGAGCTTATTTGTCCATGACTCAAAATGCTAAAATTTGCTTCAGAGAACCCAATGTATTTACAAGGTCCTGCTGAGAATGTGAACACAAAAAATAGTCAGCAGGAGGACGAAACAGGAAAGTGCTTATTTTTGTACTCATGTCAGATTTTTCACTCCAATTATGGAAAGGCAGGCTCTTATCCCACAGGTGGAGCACAGTTTAGATGCAGGGAAGAGCTGATTTAAAAAAAAAAATCCTAATATATCTTCACTTCAACATCAAAAGAACCATCCTCACCTAATGGGTGGGATTCTCCGAAATGGAGGCAGAGTGTTCGCGCCGTTGTGAACGCCGTTGAGGTTCACGATGGCGCGAAACGGCTCCTATCCCGACCGATTCAGGGCCCGATAATGGGCTGGGAGCGGCGCCGCGTCATTTGCATGCGCCAGGTCTTGGCGCCGCGTAAAGGCGGCGCCGCATGCATGACGCGGCCGGCGCCGCATAACTGGCGTCACCCGCGCATGCGTGGTTGCCGTCCTCTCCGAGTCCGCCCCGCAAGAAGATGTCAGACGGGTCTTGCGGGGCTGCGGAAGAAAGGAGGTCCTCCTTCAGAGAGGCCGGCCCGACGATCGGTGGGCACCGATCGCGGGCCAGACCCCATTTGAGGCCCCCCCCCGGTGCAGGATCCCCCCTCACCCCCCCGCAGGCCGCCCCCCCCAGCATTCCCGCGCTGTTCCCGCCGGCAGCGACCAGGTGTGGACGGCGCCGGGGGGAACTCGCCGTTTTGGTCTGGCCGCTCGGCCCATCCGGCCTGGGAATAGCAGGGGTGCCGAAGAATCGCCATTTTGGGTGTCTTGGGCGATTCTCCGGCCTGCGCCGCGCGGAACTCGACAGGGCCGTTCTCGCCGCTTGGGAGAATCGGGGAGGGCGTTGGACCGGCGTCGCGGGAAAATTTGGCGACCCAGGCGATTCTCCCAACCGGCGCGGGAGCGGAGAATCGCGCCCATAGAGTCTAATTTCCAACCCTGGCTGTCCTTCTGGAATTTCCAGCAAGATGACGATTCTATTACCAATTAGTTCTAAGTAATGGATAGATTTGTGCTGCGGATTTGTGTCTACCAGTAATTAGACAGCCACAAACTCATTTTGTTCCACATCTTTGCAGCCATCAGAGAGTCTTTCATTGAATCAATCTGCATTGGTTTTGAATCCAAGTCCCAGAAGTGAAATGAAGGCTTTCTAACCCACTGCAGCTGATCATCCATCTCAGTTCTCGAGTAGGATTTGGTGGATAGATTTTCCAGTGTGCTATGATTTTCCAGGGCAGCACGGTAGCATAGTGGTTAGCACTGTGGCTTCACAGCACCGGGGTCCCAGGTTTGATTCCCCGCTGGGTCACTGTCTGTGTGGAGTCTGCACATTCTCCCCGTGTGTGCGTGGGTTTCCTCCGGGTGCTCCGGTTTCCTCCCACAGTCCAACGATGTTCAGGTTAGATGGATTGGCCATGATAAATTGCCCTTAGTGTCCAAAAAGGTTAGGAGGGGTTATTGGATTACACGGATAGGGTGGAAGTGAGGGCTTAAGTGGGTCGGTGCAGACTCGATGGGCCAAATGACCTCCTTCTGCCCTGTATGTTCTATGTTCATGTTCTATGTTCTATGCGGAGAGAGTTCCAATAATAAAGCATTTACTTCCTGCATCTTCATTAATGATCTCTTTGTTAAAATTAATGTTAAAATTATTTTCTGTTCGTGGACATGATGGATGTTCAAATTTTAACAGCCACTTTATGAAAACAATAACTGTTTGCCAGTTTCTCAGTAATAATCAAGAGAAAATGTGATTCATAAAAGTTTCCGATTACTTGTGATCGATAACCATTTTATAACAAAATGGTTTAAGCGACTATCATGAGCTCTCTACACAGCTGGAAAAAAAGGATGCTTGTTCTATTCTTTCTCTGTAAGGGGGAGGTGGTTTTGGTCACAATAATTAAAGAGTGAATATCAGTACAGTGTTCAAGTAACAAACAAAAATAGCTTACATCAAAGCAATTTTGAGCACATTGGAGTGTTCAAGGAAATACTGAGGTAACATCAGGTCAAAGGACACCATCACCTCATTATGTTGTTTCCAGGACAGCGAAGAATTATCCCTCAATAAAGCTTTGTTGCTGCGCCAAGATGGTCGTCATGAAGAAGCATTCACACTGAAGCAATCAATTGCATTTGTTTTAAAGGTTGGTTATATCCCGAAGGTGATCCCATATGTTGAGTATTTTCTTGTGTGCCAGAAACCCACCAGTATTCCCCAAAAAATTTGACAGTCATCCTGTGTGAGTCAGGGCAGTAAGTTGCAACAGGCCATTTGTTCAGGGAGATCGTCAAACACTATGGGCGGTGTTTTCCAGTCCTGCCAGCCCCGGCACTGGAAATGCCCACTCGAGGTCAACAGATCTTTCGCCGATCCGTCAAATTATCCCTTCAGCCTCCGGCGGTCCCTGCAGTGGGCAGGACCGGAACATTTCGGCCTAGGTTCTGTTTTACCCTCACAAGGCATTCAAACATGTGCATTTCCTCAAAACTGTACATGGATTGTGATCAGGAGGAGGAACGCAAGTGTCATGAGAATGTCACTTTAAGAAATGTCTGTCTGCTCATGTTACTGCAGTGATGTCAGAGTGTTGGTGGAGCTGAGCTCTGGCTCTGATTTTAGTTTCACTTTGAGACAAGCTTGGGTGTGTCTGTGTCTTTTTTAGTTTTGTTTTCAGTGTTGGAGCTGAAGCCAGACAAAATAGGTTACTGTTGATCTCTCTGCCATGAAAAGACTATCTCTTGATCATTTGGTCAATTCGGAATTATAAATATTTTCAGTAGTGAATGTAAACCTGGGGCGGGATTGTCCGCGAACTGGCGGGACGGGCCACTCGGCGCCGAGGAGTGGCGTGAACCACTCCGGCATCAGGCCGCCCCGAAGGTGCGGAATCCTCCACACCTTCAGGGGCTAGGCCGGCGGCGGAGTGTTTGGTGCCATGCCAGCCGGCGCGGAAGGGCTTGACGCCATGCCAACTGGTGCCAAAGGGATTCCGCCAGCCGGTGTGAGTTGGCGCATGCGCGGGAGCGCCAGCGTGCACTGGCGTCATCCCAGCGCATGTGCAGGGGGTTCTTCTCTGCACCGGCCATGGCGGAGGTTGACAGCGTACGATGCAGAGGGCAAGAGTGCCCTACAGCACAGGCCCACCCGCGGATCGGTGGGCCCCGATTGCGGGCCAGGCCACCGTGGGGGCACCCCCTGGGGCCAGATCCCCCTCCCCCCCGAGGACTCTGCAGGCCGCCCGTGGAGCCAGGTCCCGCCGGTAAGGACCTGTTGCGATTTACGCCAAAAACGGATGGCCACTCATTCCATCGCGGGCCGGAGAATCACCGGGGGGGGGCTGCTGCCAGCGGCCGCCGACCAGCGCGGCGCGATTCCCGCCCCCACCAAAACCCCGGCGCTGGAGAATTTGGCAGCCGGTGGGTGCGGGATTCACGCTGCCCTCCGGCAATTCTCCGACCCGGTGGGGGGTCGGAGAATCCCGCCCCTGATGTGCTTCTGTTAAAAGGTGGTTCTTTTGTCTTCTGGATGTTGTTTGGGAAGTTATTCAGGATTACTTAGTGCTGTATTCTTTGGGGGTTGTATTTGAATTAATGGTTGCTAAGATGTTTACTGTATGTTTTAGAAAGGTTAACTTGAGTGCATAGAATAAACATTTTTTTGCTTTAAAAAATACTTTTCCATTTCTGCTGTGCCACATTTCTGCTGGGCCGTGTGCTCCCCATACCACAATCTATTAAAAGTTGTGGGTCAGGTGAACTCCATGATACACTTTGGGGTTCTCTAAACCCTGGCCCATAACACAAGTTTCAAGCCTCTTTTCTCCTCACTTGAAATTTGGATTGGATTGGATTTGTTTATTGTCACGTGTACCGAGGTACAGTGAAAAGTATTTTTCTGCGAGCAGCTCAACAGATCATTAAGTACATGAGAAGAAAAGGGAATCAAAAAAATACATAATAGGGCATCACAACATATACAATGTAACTACATAAGCACTGGCATCGGATGAAGCATACAGGGTGTAGTGTTAATGAGGTCAGTCCATAAGAGGGTCATTTAGGAGTCTTGTGACAGTGGGGAAGAAGCTGTTTTTGAGTCTGTTCGTGCGTGTTCTCTGACTTCTGTATCTCCTGCCCGATGGAGGAAGTTGGAAGAGTGAGTAAGCCGGGTGGGAGGGATCTTTGATTATGCTGCCCGCTTTCCCCAGGCACCGGGAGGTGTAGATGGAGTCAATGGATGGGAGGCAGGGTCGTGTGATGGACTGGGCGGTGTTCACGACTCTCTGAAGTTTCTTGCGGTCCTGGGCCGAGCAGTTGCCATACCAGGCTGTGATGCAGCCCGATAGGATGCTTTCTATGGTGCATCTGTAAAAGTTGGTAAGGGTTAATGTGGACATGCCAAATTTCCTTAGTTTCCTGAGGAAGTATAGGCGCTGTTGTGCTTTCTTGGTGGTAGCGTCGACGTGGGTGGACCAGGACAGATTTTTGGAGATGTGCATCCCTAGGAATTTGAAACTGCTAACCATCTCCACCTCGGCCCCGTTGATGCTGACAGGGGTGTGTACAGTACTTTGCTTCCTGAAGTCAATTACCAGCTCTTTAGTTTTGCTGGCATTGAGGGAGAGATTGTTGTCGCTACACCACTCCACTAGATTCTCTATCTCCCTCCTGTAGTCGGACTCGTCGTTATTCGAGATCCGGCCCACTATGGTCGTATCGTCAGCAAACTTGTAGATGGAGTTGGAACCAAGTTTTGCCACGCAGTCGTGTGTGTACAGGGAGTAGAGTAGGGGGCTAAGTACGCAGCCTTGCGGGGCGACAGTGTTGAGGACTATTGTGGAGGAGGTGTTGTTGTTCATTCTTACTGATTGTGGTCTGTTGGTCAGAAAATCGAGGATCCAGTTGCAGAGTGGGGAGCCAAGTCCTAGGTTTTGGAGCTTTGATATGAGCTTGGCTGGGATTATGGTGTTGAAGGCGGAGCTGTAGTCAATAAATAGGAGTCTGACGTAGGAGTCCTTGTTGTCGAGATGCTCTAGGGATGTGTGTAGGGCCAGGGAAATGGTAGCTGATGTGGACCAGTTGCAGCGGTATGCGAATTGCAGTGGATCAAGGCGTTTTGGAGGTGATGCGCTTCATGATCAACCTCTCGAAGCACTTCATTACGACTGGAGTCAGGGCCACTGGCCGGTAGTCATTGAGGCACGTTGCCTGGTTCTTCTTTGGTACCGGTATGATGGTGGTCTTCTTGAAGCAAGTGGGGACCTCGGAGTGGAGTAGGGACAGGTTAAAGATGTCCGCGAATACCTCTACCAGCTGGTCCGTGCACGACCAAGGATCCCGTTCGGGCCCGTCGCCTTCCGTGGGTTCACTTTCAGGAAGGCCAATCTGACTTCGGAAGCTGTGATGGTGGGTATAGGTGAATTATGGGCTGCTGGGGCACTCAACGGCAGATTGTTGGTTACCTGCTCGAACCGAGCATAGAATGCATTGAGTTCATTGGGGAGGGGTGCGCTGCTGCCAGAGATACTGTTTCGGCTTCGCTTTGTAGTCCGTTATGTTGTTTAGTCCTTGCCACAACCGCCGAGAGTCTGTCTGTGACTCCAGCTTGGTTTGATATTCTCTCTTGGCATCTCTGATGGCTTTGCGGAGGTCGTACCTGGATTTCTTGCATAGGTCAGGGTCGTCTGCCTTGAACGCCTCAGATCTGTCCTTCAGTAGGGAGTCAATCTCGCGATTGAGCCATGGTTTCCGGTTGGGGAACGCACGTACTGCTTTCTTTGGCACGCAGTCATCCACACATTTTGCTGATGAAGCCTGTGACGGTGGTGGCATACTCATTTAAGTTGGTCGCTGAGTTCTTAAATATGGACCAGTCCACTGTCTCTAAGCAGTCACGTAAGAGCTCTTCTGTCTCCTCGGACCAGCACTGCACAACCTTCTTAACTGGATTCTCCCGCTTAAGTTTCTGTTTGTATGCCGGGAGAAGAAGTCTTATGGTCTGATTTCCCAAAGTGCGGTCGGGGGATGGAACGGTAAGCGCCCCTGATTTTTGAGTAGCAGTGGTCAAGAGTGTTGTCGCCTCTGGTGGGACAGGAGATGTGCTGGTGGAATTTTGGCAGTACACTCTTGAGGTTGGCCTTGTTGAAGCCTCCGGCCACGATGAACAAGGCCTCTGGGTGTTCTGTTTCGTAGTTGTTTATTACTGTGTATAGTTCGTCCAGCGCCTTCCTCACTTCTGGTTGGGGTGGGATGTAGACCGCCGTGATGATGGCTGAAGTGAACTCACGTGGAAGATAATATGGGCGGCACTTCACGGTCGCCAGAGTCGCCACATCCAAGCACCAGGAGGAGTTGACCCAGAGTGAAAAGGCTGAGATCAACAGATTGTCGCGAGGTATAAAACAAAGGCAAGAAAATGAAGTTGAGATACTGATTTTCCATCATCTAATTGAATGGTGACGCAGGCTTGGAGATAAAATTGTCTACTCCTATTCCTTCATCCATGTGATCCTTAAATTACCCATGTAGTGTATCGAAACATAATATTTTCTGAAGGATCTGCTTTTAGCATTTCCTATGGCAGCCTGTTCCCTCGGGGAGGCAGTGGTGTCGTGGTCTTGTCACTGGACGAGTAATAAGAGGCCAAGCGTAATTCTCTGGGTACCTGGATTCAAATCCAACCATGAGAGATAGTGAAATGCGAATTCAATGTAAATCTAGATTTAAAAGTCTAATGATGGCTATGAAACCATTGTCAATTGTCGTAAAAAAACTCATCTGGTTCATTAATGTCCCCACCTGGTCTGGCATACATGCGACTCCAGACTCTTAATTGCCCTCAGAGATGGGCAATAAATGCTAACCCAGCCAGAAATTCCCACATCTTATGAATACAAAAAAAATGACTTGCCACTTTATCATCCAATATTCTTGCAATAGCTTTACTAGATGGTAGGGCAGACTTCCAGTTTTCTTTCTTGCGAAGTAATAATAATTATTTTGTCTTCAGTGAAACATTTTGCATTTGTCTACATTGTATTTCATCTTCCCTGATCTATCCAATTACCCAATATATTCAAATTCTCCTGCAATTTATTCATTCAGCTTTGCACTCTACCACCTTCATTAGTTTTGCAACGTCTGCAAATTTAGACATTTCTAGCTCCAAATCATTTATGAAGATATGAAAAAAAGAATTCTCAAAAAAGGCTCCAAGAGTTAGAATTGATTTGCTACAGTGCAGAAGGAGGCCATTTCGCCCATTGAGTCTGCACCGACCCTCTGAAAGAGTATCCTATCTAAGCCTACTGTCCCGCCCTGTCCCCATAACTCCATCTAACCTGCACATCTTTGGATACTGAGGGGCAATTTAGCATGGCCAATCCACCTAATCTGCCCATTTTTGGGCTGTGGGAGGAAACCAGAGCACCCGGAGGAAGCCCATGCAGACACAAGGAGAATGTACAAACTCCACACGGACAGTCCCTACGCTGTGAGGCAGCAGTGCTAACCACTGGGCCACTTCTAAGAATCAAACCCATCAGATAGACCAGGTAAGGAAGGCAGATTTCCTTCCCGAAAGGGCATTACTGAATCACGTGGGTTTTTGTGACAATCAATGATAGTTTCATGCTCACCAATACCGTGATTAGCTTTTCATATTCCAGATTTATCAACTGGATTTAGATGACACCATGGTGGGATTTGAACCTGAGTCCCCAGATCATTAACCTGAGTCTTTGAATTACTCGTCCAGTGACAATATCACAATGCCACCATCTCCGACAGGGACACTCAGCTTTTGATCATATTACACCCTGAGTATGAACATGGACAAAGGAACTGTACTCAAGAGCTGAGGTGAGAGTGAATGCCCTTGACATCAAAGCAGCATTTTACCAAGTGCGGAATCAACGAGCCCCAGCAAAACTTGTGAGTAGCAATGAGGGCTCCACTAATTGGAGACATATACACAAAGGAAGATCATAGTGATTGCTGGAGGTCAATCATTTGAGTCCCAGTACATCATTGAGTTCCTCAGGTTGATATCTTAGGGCCTACCATCTTCATCTGCTTCATCAACAGCCTTTCCATGAGGAACTTTTTGAAACTTTGTAAGCAAAGGTATTACCTACCTTTTGACAAATCACTTTAAACTCTGTATGATTATAAGAGCCAGAGGGATAGAACTCAGGGTCACCGGGTAACCAAAGGAAACTCTCCAATGTTGAATAAATAAATCACAGAAACTTAGAACCATAGAAAAGTTACAGCACAGAAGGAGGCCATTGGCCCAGCTTATCCATACCAGCCAAAGGACACTCAGGTGCCCTTTATAATCCCACCTTCCTGCACCCGGTCCATAGCCCTGCAGCTTGCAGCACTTGAGGTACAGATCCAGGTACTTTTTAAAAGAGTTCAGAGTCTCGGCCTCCACCACCAACTCATGCAGCAAATACCAGACGCCCACCACCATTCTGCGTAAAAAAGCTCTTCCACATGTCCCCTCTACACCTTCTGCCACTTATCTTGAATCTATGTCCCTGGGTTCTAGAATTCCTTAGCAAGGGAAATAATTTTATCCTGTCCACTATATCACTTCCCCTCATAATTTTGTACACCTCGATTAAGTCACCACTCAGCCTTCTTTGTTCCAAGGAACATAGCCCCAACCTATCCAATCGCTCCTCGTACCTACACTTGTATAGCCCTGGCAACATGTATGTGATTTAGAGTTGCTCACTTTTGAGCAGGAAAGCCTGTATCAATTTGCATTTGATTGGTAGCTAGAGGAACTGGAAAGCTGAGAAGATCAGGCTAAAAACTTCAAAGTTGACTTTCACAAACTAGGAAAGCTGAAGACACGCTTACCACAAACCTCCACGCCCAGAAATGAAGCCAATGTGCCTGTGTACACCCAGAAGCATCTCGCATCCATACTCGCCAAAAGTAAAGAAAGAAATTAGCTTTGCATTGAGGCAAGAGGTTATTTCACCTGTGACAGCATCAACAAGCTGGTGATCGGGGATGGTTTCAGTGCCAAAGTTCAATGGAACTGTCAGAAATTGCATGGTCATCCCCAGCTGAAGAGAGTTCAACACAAAGTTAAACCTATGCCATTTGTGAACAAGTGCTCAGTAAAATGGGAAAAGACCTTTGTGCAAATGGTGGTTTTATGGCAATGATCCCTGGATGAAAAATATATGCTGCTCGCAACCTTCCTGACTCTATTTGGAAAGTTTTGCTAATTGTATGTCACATAGATGATGTCCTGAACCATGGGCGCACTCAGACAGAACACAGCACAAGAGTGCGGATTGTGCTGCGATGCCTCCAGGAAGCAAGACTTACGCTTCATACAAATGCATATTCTTGCACCAGACTGTTAAATTCCTTTGGTTTATTGTGAATGTAGCTGGTGTCAGGGTTGATCCACAGAAGACAAGAGCAACCAAGAAATTTCCAACTCCTAAAAACATGACTGAGCTTCAGAGATCCACAGACATGATAAACTTAGTCAGAAAGTTCTTGCCCAACCTAGCTGTTATCAATAAGCCAATACATCAGCTGTTACATGATGCTGGGAGGAGGCACAATAATATTCTAGATCACTGTGATCCAGAGCTTCCCACTACCGCTGATGCAGATACATCTTCTACAGGATTGGGAGCTGTACTCTTCCAGATACACAGAGATGGAAAGGGCAGATCATTTTACTGTGCATCCCATTCACTGACAGAGACTGGACAGAGCCATGAGGTCATGTTGCAGCTGTACAAAACTCTGGTGCGGCCGCATTTAGAGTATTGCGTGCAATTCTGGTCACCGCATTATAGGAAGGATGTGGAAGCATTGGAAAGGGTGCGGAGGAGATTTACCAGAATGTTGCCTGGTATGGAGGGAAGATCTTATGAGGAAAGGCTGAGGGACTTGAAGCTGTTTTCGTTAGAGAGAAGAAGGTTAAGAGGTGACTTAATTGAGGCATACAATATGATCAGAGGATTGGGTAGGGTGGACAGTGAGAGCCTTTTTCCTCGGATGGTGATGTCTAGCACGAGGGGACATAGCGTTAAATTGAGGGGAGATAGATATAAGACAGACGTCAGAGGTAGGTTCTTTACTCAGAGAGTAGTAAGGGTGTGGAATGCCCTGCCTGCAACAGTAGTGGACTCGCCAACATTAAGGGTATTCAAATGGTCATTGGATAGACATATGGACGATAAGGGAATAGTGTAGATGGGCTTTAGAGTGGTTTCACAGGTCGGCGCAACATCGAGGGCTGAAGGGCCTGTACTGTGCTGTAATGTTCTATGTTCTATGAGACATGCTCAGGGCAAAGAACACTGCACGAGAGGATGGCCAGCATAAATGCCAGATAATCCCATTCTCAGACAGTAATACGAACAGAGAGGACACATCAATGTAGTTGCCGATTTACTTTTCTATGATGACAGAGTGGTCATTCGGAGAGCTCTGACACTGAAATACTGCAACAGTTTCACCAAGGACATTTGGGCATTGCAAATTGTTGAGCCAGAGCAAGGCATTTGGTGGACAGGCCTCTTAAAACTATGAGAAGAGACAATATCAAACTGTATTACTTGCGTCATACTGGCCCCGAACAGGCGCCGGAATGTGGCGACTAGGGGCTTTTCACAGTAACTTCATTTGAAGCCTACTTGTGACAATAAGCGATTTTCATTGCATTTCATTTTCATACATCATAAGGAGACAAGAGAACTGTTGACATCAACTTCCTTTCTCTTAGGACCATGGTTATGTCCTGGGTTGGATCTCTCTGAACACAGATTTACCATGTTCCTGACCATAGTAGACTACTACCAGATGGATAGAAGTCAACAACTCTGGGGTCACACTTCTGGAGCAGTAATTACATCACTGACGGAGATATTGGCAATACATGGAGCCTCAGACCTTGTAATCTCAGACAACGGGCCACAGTTTGCTAATGAATATATTAAGAGAATTCACAACATCATAAGGATTTGTCCACTTACCAAGATATTTCAAGCCAATGCTGAAGCTGAAAGAGGAGTGTGCACAGTGATTGCATTACTGAAGAAGAAGAATAACATCCACTTCTGAACAATTGATCAACTCTACTCGAAAATGGTATAGCACCATAAGAAGACCAAATGGGAAAAAGACTAAGAGCTCAGCTTCCTACTCTCCTACACACACATATACCAGGAACACAAGCTGACGACTTGGAGAAACTGACAGAAAATAAGGACAGATATTGTTCTCACCAGATGTGGAACTTTGACAAATGGCACAATCCACGCAAACTGCCAGACTTCCAGTTTACATCAAAGACCAAGCTCGGTGTTTGTACAAGTGGTTGGACACTACATCCATGGTTGTAACTCATCCAGGCACAGCACGGTGTGTTGAGACAAAACAGATGTGCATGGGTTGCTATCCAGAAGCCGCCTCCTACCCGTGGAAGCAGTCATCCTCCCAGTCTAACTGGCCAGAGATGTCACATTCATCCACCATATGCAGATGACAAACTGACTGGTCAAACCTGAGTCATCCACCGATTCCCCTCCTGCCCAGCAGAGTCGAAGAGACCATCCACAGGCTTCAAACCTCTAATCCTATCAAAAAGAGAAGAGAACCCTCCTGGTAAACTCACAAAGCTCCACAGTGGTTGAACTTATAAGAAGAATGGAAGAAAGAAGAGGACTGAATGGAAGAAATCAAGATTATGCAGCTGCAACACATCAGAGCTGAAAGTTGTGGCATGTTTGACTTTCACAATATAGGAATGGGAATGAGACGTTTGTGGGGAGATGCAGCAGAATGGGTTAAATCTGATGGTTTAACATGGTAATCATGTATGATGTATATCATCACAGGAATTGATGCAACACAATAGGATTTAATCTCTTATGCAGTCTCATGGAATATGTAGTCGAAGAAGTAAGATGTGTCCAATAAAGTTTGTCTTTTATGTACCTCTGGAGACATATGTATTCTCATTATATTTATTATTTGAACAATATCAAGAATTCTGGCATGGACAAGATGGGCTGAATGGTGTCCTTCTGTGCTATGATTTCTATGATTTTAACTTTTCTATGATTCTAAGAATATTGCAGTAATTTGCATCCAGACTGATGGCAGTCCATGTACTATCATCCTCTGGCTTCTATGTTATTTTATTCTTTCATGAAATGTGAGCATCCGTAATTGCCCTTGAGATGTTGGTGGTGCGGTGCCATCTTGCATTCCATGTGGTGTAGGTGCACTCACAGTGCTGTTAGGAAGGGAGTTCCAGGTATTTGGCCCAGCAACAGTGAAGGAATGGCAAAGTTCATACTTTGAATGATCTGTGACTTGGAGGGGAACCTGCATGTGATAATGTCCCCGTGCATCTGCCGCCCTTGACCTGACAGGTGGTAGATGTCGGGGGTTTGGAAGGTGTTGTTAAAGGAGGCTTGCCAAGTTGCAGTGCCAAATCTCAGAGTTGTAGGGAGTGAACATTTAAGACAGTGACATCCTGGATAGTGTTGAGCTTCTTGAATGTTGTCGGTGAACCAATTCTGTATGTATTGTAAAATATTTCCACAGATTTCTGCTTTCCTATTTGCTGGTACTACCTTTCCAGAGAAACTGTATCGAAGGCTTTCCTGAAATCCAAGTGCGCCACATCCACTATTTCATCCCTATCAAGCTCCTTTGACACATTTTCAAAGAAAAGCAATAAACTAAATTGGCAAAACTTCCTTTTCAACAATCCACATTAGCTATCTTTTATGATCTTATTTCCAGCAAGGTTCTTATCTTTAATATGTTCTTCCATGACTTTACCCACAAGGATGTCAATCTGATCAGTTTGCAGTTTCCTGGGTCACTTTTGCTACTTCTATTAAAAAGTCGATTTGAGATGTGCCTTTCTTCAGTTCTCCCTTGAGCCAAGATAGCGGATCCCACAGTGAGGCACATTACCAAACTTGGGCAGAAGACTGAAGCAAGACAGATACCGGGATAAATTTAATTCAGAGCACAAAATAAAGTAAATCAGGTAAGCGGGGAAAGGGTCAAAGGGTGAGAAACTCCAAAAGTTGAAATGGAGCTGGTTTAATAATTGAAAATCCTTTCCCGTCTTCTTGCCGTGAAATGTGCAAGAAGACCAGCTCTCAGGCTACTTCACGTCAATTGATTGAGGCAGAGGTTTCTTATGTTGCAAAGTTAATATTTCTGTACAATCCCAAGATGAAAGCTGGAAGGGATCAAAGAGGATTAGTTTCATCCAACACTGAGTACTGATGATAATATTATCATATATTTTGCTTTACCATCACATGGTTATTGTGAGCAAAATAATAGCTCAAAATATGGTGGACAAGACAAAATGCAGAAGTAATGAGTGTGCACAATATCAGATAGAAAGTGCTATAATATAAAATCCACTTGTAAAATTCTGGAAACTCATTTTGCGCTATTGACAACGTAATAATTTCATACCGCTATAATAAATGCTTCAGCATTGAGGACAAAGAGCTGTCTAAATCTTGAAATGAAGCAGAGCATTTTAATTAGCCTGGGTCCCATATTTTGGTGTTCCACACATTGGAACATTCATTGTAGCCATCAGTAAATAGACTGCATTTTTATGTTAATTTTTGTTGTGCTCAATCTGAGGTCTGTGACTCACGTCAATAATCACTCAGTCCATGGAATGACGGAGAATCACAAGATGATTCTCGAACATTTCAGCCCATTGTGCCTGTACTGGCTGTCTGGAGATGCTATCGAATGTGGCTCACTTGCCTTCTCTATCCCAGCATTTTGTTGCCCATCTTTAATTGCCCTTGAGAAGGTGGGGGTGAGCAACGTCCTTTACCTGCTGCTGTGTGCGCGGTGTACGTATATTCACAGTGCTGTTAGAGAAGCAGTTCCGGGTTTCTTTTTTGTGAAGCGTCACCGGCTAGCTCAGCATTAATTATTCATTCCTAATTGCCCTTGAGAAAGTGGTGGCGAGCTGCCTGCTTGAATCACTACAATCCCTGTGTTGTAGGTACACGCATAGTGCTATTAGGGAGGGAGTTCCAGGATTTGTGACACAGCAACAGTGAAGGAACGGTGACATTTTTTCAAGTCAGATGGTGAGTGATTTGGAGGGAATTTCCAGGTGGTGGTGTTCTCATGTGCCTGCTGTCATTGTCGTTCTAGACGGTAGCAGTCATGAGTTTAGAAGGTGCAGCCTAAGGAGGCTTTGCGAGCTCCTGCAGTGAGTGCACTTGTAGATCGTACACCCTATTGCCACTGAACCTCGGTAGTGGAGGGAGTGAATATCTGTGTAAGGTGTGCAAATCAAACGAGCTGCTTTGACCTGGATGGTGTGAAGGACGATCCTTTAAAACAGAGATGAGGAGGAATTTCTTCAGCCAGAGGGTAGTGAATCTGTGGAACTGTTTGCCGCAGAAGGCTGTGGAGGTCAATTCACTGAGTGTCTTTAAGACAGAGATAGATAGGTTCTTGATTAAGAAGGGGAGCAGGTTTTATGGGGCGAAGGCAGGAGAATAGGGATGAGAAAATATCAGCCATGATTAAATGACGGAGCAGACTCGATGGGCCGAGTGGCCTAATTCTGCTCCTATGTCTTAGGGTCTTATGGTCTAAGCTTCTTGAGTGTTGTTGGAGCTCATCAGGCAAGGGGAGATTATTCCCTCACACTCCTGACTGCTGCCTTTTAGATGGTGAACAGGCTTTGGGGAGTCAGGAGGTAAGACACTCACCACAGGACTCGTAGTCTCTGACCTATCCATAGTACCTCCCAGCTTGATCTGTGGTGGTGCTACTGAAGCACTCTTGGTGATGGACATTAAAGCTCTTCATCCAGAGTACATTCTGTGCCCTTGCCACCCTCAGTGCTTCCTGAAAGTGGCGTTCAAAGTAAAGGAGTACTGATTCATCATCTGAGGAGGGAAGGTATGTAATAATCAGCAGGTGGCTTCCATGCCCATGTTTGACCTGATGTTGTGAGACGTCATGGAGTCCAGAGTCAATATTGAGAACTTCCAGGCAACTTCCTCCCGGTTCTATACTACTTGCCACCGCCACACCTCCTGGGTCATTCTTGCTGGTGGAACTGGGCAAAAACTGGCACGGTGATAGTGATGTCTGAGACATTGGGCGCAATTCAGTGGACGTGCTAATCAACTCACAATTCAACGGCACTTTGTAATTTTTTTAGATTCTCTCTACCGGGGCTGCACTTGGAGCGATTTTCTGCTGGTGAGCTGAAGCTGTAGCTTGGCTGATGTTAGTGAGGAGTATTTTTCAGGGTCAACAGTTGCCGTTTCCGGCGTCTCGGTCAATGTGTGTGTGGGCTGTCAGGTTTAATTTGTTTTTATTGAATTTGTAGCAGTTATGGTACAGTTCAGTGGCTCAACCACATTGCTGTGGGTTTGGAGTCATATGTAGGCCAGACCAGAGGTTTGAACAGACAACTTCCTTCCTTAAAGTGCATTTGTGAACCAGATGATGTTTTGATAATGAACAATGGTTTCATGGTCATCGTTAGATTGTTATTTCCAGATTTTATTGAATTCAAAATCCACCATCTGCCACGGTGGGATTCGAACCAGGATCCCCAGAGTATTACCCTGGATCCCTGGATCACTACTCCAGTGACAATATCACTACGTCACTGTCTCCCCATAACAGACCCAGTAACAGTAAATTAATGGTGATATAGTTCTAAGTCAGAATGGTGAGTACCTTGGAGGGAAAATTGCAGACATTGGTGTTCTCATGTATATGCTGCCGTTGTACAGGTTCGAGGTTTGGAATGTGCTGTTAAAGATATTAGTGAGTTACTGCAAGAGACTAAACATCACTACCACTGAGCGCCGGTAGTTGAGGGAGTGACTGATGAATGGGGTGCTGATCAAGCAGGCTGCTTTATCATCGATGATGTTGAGCTTCTTGAAAGCTATTGGAGCTGCACTCATCCGGCAAGTGGACAATCTTAAGGTGTTTACTTGTTTTCTGCTTTGAAGACAGATACAAAATACATTTTTTTTTATTCTTCCTTTTTTCCTTCTTTTAAAAAAAATTTAGAGTACCCAATTCATTTTTCCAATTAAGGGGCAATTTAGCGTGGCCAATCCACCTACCCTGCACATCTTTTGGGTTGTGGGGGTGAAACCCACGCAGACACGGGGAGAATGTGCAATCTCCTCACGGACAGTGACCCAGAGCCGGGATCGAACCTGGGACCTCGGCGCCATGAGGCTGCAGTGCTACCCACTGCACCACCGTGTGGCCCAGATACAAAATATATGCTCAAAGTCTCTGTGGGTGTCGCTGGCTGGGCCAACATTTATTCCCCATTTTCAGATGGTATTTAAGAGTCAACCACTTTGTGGATCTGGATTCACATGTCGGCCAGACCAGGTAAGGATGGCAGATTTCCTTCCCTAAAGGACATGACTGAACCAGATACAACAATCTACGGTGACTTGAAGGTCATCGTTAAACTTTCAATTCTAGATTTGAATTTCATCATCTGCCGTGGTGGGTTTCGAACCAAGGTCCCGAGAGCATTACCCCTGGTCTCTGGATTACTAGTCCAGTGCCAATTCCACAACGCCACCACCTCCTGATGTCAAGTTACAGAATGTTACTTGCAGCAGCTGAGCCAGAGGTTTCTTGTTCTCCCTATGCTGAGGAATGGAGAATTTAAGACGGGGGATTCAGGGGCGACATTCTCCGACCCCCCGCCGGGTCGGAGAATCGCCAGGGGCTGGCGTGAATCCCGCCCCTGCCGGTTGCCGAAGTCTCCGGCACCGGATATTCGGCGGGGGCGGGAATCGCGCCGCACCGGTTGGCGGGCCCCCCGCTCGATTCTCCGGCCCGGATGGGTCGAAGTCCCGCCGATAAATTGCCTGTCCCGCCGGCGTAAATTAAATCACCTACCTTACCGGCGGGACAAGGCGGCGCGGGCGGGCTCCGGGGCGATCTGGCCCCGGGGGGTGCCCCCCACGGTGGCCTGGCCCGCGATCAGGGCCCACCGATCCGCGGGCAGGCCTGTGCCGTGGGGGCGCTCTTTCCCTTCCGCCTCCACCACGTTCTCCACCATGGCGGAGGCGGAAGAGACTCCCTCCACTGCGCATGCGCGGGAAACTGTCAGCGGCCGCTGACACTCCCGCGCATGCGCCGCCCGGAGATGTCATTTCCGCTCCAGCTGGCGGGGCACCAAAGGCCTTTTCCGCCAGCTGGGGGGGGCGGAAATTCCTCTGGCGTCGGCTTAGCCCCTCAATGTTGTGGCTCGGCCCCCAAAGATGCGGAGCATTCCGCACCTTTGGGGCGGCGCGATGCCCGTACGATTGCTGCCGTTTTGGACGCCAGTCGGCGGACATCGCGCCGTTTCCGGAGAATTTCGCCCCAGAGAGGAAATGTCAGTCATAATCAGAGTGACCAGAAAGCAATAATCTAGTTGATTAGTGCAGATGTTACAATCGTTACTGGGGAAAACCCAAGTCAAAATTGTCTGTCATAATGCAACTGCAGGCCCTTAATCAATAGAAAGCACAGTTGTGGGGCTGGCCCCAATCTGCCTTCTCGCTTGCCTTTTACCAGATTTTTGGGTGTTTTCCTCTCCACTTTCCGGTGCTTTTAATCTGAATTTTCTGTTTCTATTTCAATTTCCTGAGCATCTAGAATCATCCCTTGACTAATGCGGACACAGGATTCTGGGTTCAGACTTTGCGCCATAGCCAACCTGCCAGATTTCCTTACTTTGATAGTCACAGACCGGTCAAACGCAAAGCAATATCAACAGGGACCATGGGCGGGATTCTCCAATAATGGGGCTATGTCCCCACGCTGGTGAATCACTCTGGACTTTCCTGAAAAAAGTCCTGAATGGTTCTCCTACCTGCAGGGGGCTAGCAGGGCCCCGGAGTGCTTCTCGCAGCTCTGGCTGTGGATACGGGGCCCCGCACTTCCGGTCGGGATTCCGCGCATGCGCACGGCGGTGGCGGACACAGCCCGCGCAGCGACACCAGACATGTAGGCCCCCGAGATCGTAAGTGCCTGCTGGTCCATTAAATCTGATCGTCCCTGGCCATCCATGAGGCCCCCCCCCCCCGCCCCCCCCCCCCTCCCCACCAGGGCGGCCGCGGACTGGGTCCACAGCCGCCACCGGCCGTTCCAGATGGCTGATAGTTGGTTAGAACCACGCCGTCGGGAACTCGGCCGGTTTCGCTCGAAGAATCACGGGGGGGTCTCTGTCAATGGCCCCCTACCCGCGCCGCGTAGTTCGCGAGCGATTCTCCGGGGACTGGAGAATCGCGGGAGCGGCGTCGGACCGGATTTCGGCATAAACGGCCATTTCCGCCCCCGCGCCGGTTGCGACTTCGGCACGGAGGCTTGGGGAATCCAGCCCCTTGTTTTCCGAATTGACAATAGGCCCACCTGCAACCACTGACCCAGATTGCACATACGACAAGCAACAAGCGGTTCACCAATTTTATAAAGGTGAATTCTGGGTCACCGGATTGGCTGTGGGTTATTGGCCCTCACAGATATTCCGCCGTCATGTCAAAAAAAAATCCATGAACTGATAAATTCCTCTTTTTAGTTCCACGTCGCTGATCGTCGTTAAAATCATACTTTAGCTTCTGTGCACAGGTGCTGAAATGTGGTGAGCATAAACACGGTCTGTAGATTTTATAAGGAACAGATGCTGCGTAAGGATCATTAGGCCCATTCCCTGTTTGGAAATTAAATGAAAGAGCATCATTGTGCATGCTGAGCTATCAGACACAGCTGGCCAGAAAAAGAAAATCTCAGCTTTTTGTTTTCACATATTTTCAAAGCGCTTAAAAAAAAAGGGCACCTATTAATGCAGGGTGGAAGAGAACAAGCTGAGGGGCTAACTTATGTCAATTTAACTTTTGTTAACAAAACAGTCGCAGTGTGGAGACTTTCTGATTACAAGGCAATTTCCACCAGTGCTCTGTCATCTCCCACCTTCAATAAATTTCCAGTGCATGTGAACAAGTCATTGAAGATGGAAGGGCAGGTTGAGAGAGTGGTTAATGAGTCATAAGTCACTAAAAACTAGCAGGCAGGTACAGCTGATAATAAAGAAAGCGGATGGAATGCTGGCATTTATAGCTGAAAGCGTATAAAGGTAAGGAATGTGTTGCTGCAACTCCAGAACGCATTGGTGAGGCCGCACCTGGAGTACTGTGCACAGTTTTGATCTCGTTATTTGAGGAAAGATGTAGTGGCATTGGAGACAATTCAGAGGAGGTTCATTAGGTTGATTCCAGAGATGAGGGGTTTGTCGTATGAAGAGATTTGAACAGTTTAAGCCTATACCCTAGAGTTCAGAAAAATGGGCAGCATGGTAACACAGTGGTTAGCACTGTGGTTTCACCGCTCCAGGGTCCCAGGTTCGGTTCCCGGCTGGGTCACTGTCTGTGCGGAGTCTGCACGTTCCTCCGGGTGCTCCGGTTTCCTCCCACATATCCTGAAAGACATGCTGTTAGGTGAATTGGACATTCTGAATTCTCCCTCTGTGTACCCGAGCAGGCGCCGGAATGTGGCGACTAGGGTCTTTTCGCAGGAACTTCATTGCAATGTAAGCCTACTTGTGACAATAAATATTATTATTAAATGAGGGGAGATCAAATTGAGGTATACAAGATGATAAATGGTATGGATAAAGTAGATGTGGAGCTGATGCTTTCCCCTTGCGGGACATTCTAGAACGAGAGGTCACAGTCTTAGAATAAGAGGGAGCAAATTTAAAATGGAGTTGAGGAGGAACTGCTTCTACCAAAGGGTTGTGAATCTGTGGAATTCATTACCCCAGAGTGTGGTGGATGCTGCAACAGAGAATAAATTTAAAGAGGAGGTAGACAGATTTTTAATTGGTGATGGGTTGAAGGAATATGGAGAACGGGTAGGATGATGGAGGAAAGGCTAGGATGAGATCAGACATGAATGAATGGCGGAGCAGACTCGATGACCAAATGGCCTAATTCTGCTCATATATCTTATGAACTTATAAGAAAAAGTACAAATCCTTGGCTTCATCAATGGGGGCTTAGAGTGGAAAAACAAGGAGGTTATGTTAAACATGTATAAAATACTGGCGTAGTCTCAACTGGAGTACTGCATCCAGTTCTGGGTGTCACACTTCAGGAAACATGTGAAAGCATTAGAGAGAGTGCAGGAAAGATTTATGAGAATGGTTCCAGGGTTGAGAAACTTCAGTTATTTCAATAAATTGGAGAAGTTGACGCTCATCGGTTGTGGCAAGGTTTAAACATATATTGGGCTACAAAACAAAGCCGAGTAGAATCTCTGGCAACAGAGCACCCCTCCCTAATGTACTGAATGCATTCTATGCTTGTTTAAAGCAGGAAGCCAACAAATCGTTGTCAACAGCCCCAACAACCTCAGACAACCCATTCCTACTGTCACAGCCTCTGAAGTCAGGTTGTCCTTCTTGAAAGTGAACCCCTGGAAAGCAATGCATTCTGACAAAGTCCCTGGTCGTGCACTTAGACCCTGTGCAGACCAGCTGGCGGGTGTGTCAGCGGACATCTTCAACGTCTCTCTACTTCGTCCCGAGGTTCCCACATGCTTCAGGAAGACCAGTATCATACCGGTGCCAAAGAAGAACCAGTCAAAATGCCTCAATGAGTATCGCCTGGTGGCCTTGACATCTATTGTTACGAAGTGCTTCAAGAGGTTGGTCATGAGACACATCAACTCCATACTTCCACTTTGGCATACCGCCAAAACCGGTCCACAGCAGATGCTGTCTCCCTGGCCCTAAATTCATCCCTGGAGCATCTCGACAACAAGGATTCCTATGTCAGACTCCGATTCATTGACGACAGCCCCACCTTCAACACCAGAATCCCAGCCAAGCTCATATCCAAACCCAAAACCTAAGATTCAGCTCTGCCCTCTGCAACTGGATCCTCGACTTTCTGACCCGTAGACCACAATCAGTCAGGATAAAAAACAGCATCTCCTCCACGATAGTCCTCAATATGGGGCCCCGCAAGGTTATGTACTTAGCCCCTTATTATACTGCTTACACACATATGACTGTGTGGCAAAATTCAGCTCCAACTCCAACTCCAGGTTTGCTGATGACACAGCCGTAATGGGTCGGACCTCAAACAACGATGAGTCAGAGTACAGGAGGGAGATAGAAAACCTAGTAGCGTGGTGTAATGACAACAATCACTCCCTCAATGTCAGCAAAACTAAGGAGCTGGTCATTAACTTCAGAAGCAAAGCATCGTACATACCCCTGTCTGCATCATTGGTTATGAGGTGGAGATGGTTGACAGCTTCAAGATCCCAGGTGTACACATCACCAACAATCTGTCCTGGTCCACCCACATCGACGCTACAACCAAGAAAGCACAACAGCACCTATACTTCCTCAGGAAACTAAGGAAATGGAGAAAGCTGACTAGTGGTGTTCCACAGGAATCCGTGCTCGGACCACTGTTGTTTGTGATATACATAATGATCTGTACGAAGGAATAGGTGGTCTGATTAGCAAGTTTGCAGATGATACTAAGATTGGTGGAGTTGCAGATAGCGAGGGGGACTGTCAGAGAATACAGCAAAATATAGATAGATTGGAGAGTTGGGCAGAGAAATGGCAGATGGAGTTCAATCCAGGCAAATGCGAGGTGATGCATTTTGGAAGATCCAATTCAAGAGCGGACTATACGGTCAATGGAAGAGTCCTGGTGAAAATTGATGTACAGAGAGATCTGGGAGTTCAGGTCCATTGTACCCTGAAGGTGGCAACGCAGGTCGATAGAGTGGTCAAGAAGGCATACAGCAGGCTTGCCTTCATCGGACGGGGTATTGAGTACAAGAGTCAGCAGGTCATGTTACAGTTGTATAGGACTTTGGTTAGGCCACATTTGGAATACTGCGTGCAGTTCTGGTCGCCACTTTACCAGAAGGATGTGGATGCTTTAGAGAGGGTGTCGAGGAGGTTCACCAGGATGTTGCCTAGTATGGAGGGTGCTAGCTATGAAGAAAGGTTGAGTAGATTAGGATTGTTTTCGTTGGAAAGGCAGAGGTTGAGGGGGGACCTGATTGAGGTCTACAAAATAATGAGAGGTATGGACAGGGTGGATAGCAACAAGCTTTTTCCAGGAGTGGGGGTGCCAATTACAAGGGATCACGATTTTGAGGTGAGAGGGGGAAAGTTTAAGGGAGATGTGCGTGGAAAGTTTTTTACGCAGAGGGTAGTGGGTGCCTGGAACGCTTTATCAGCGGAGGTGGTAGAGGCGGGCACGATAGCATCATTTGAGATGCATCTAGACAGGTATATGAACGGGTGGGGAACAGAGGGAAGCAGATCCTTGGAAAATAGAAGACAGGTTTAGATAAAGGATCTGGATTGGCACAGGCTGGGAGGGCTGAAGGGCCTGTTCCTGTGCTGTAATTTTCTTTGTTCTTTGTTCTTTGAAATTCGGCATGTCCACATTGACTCTTACCAATTTTTACAGATGCCACAGCCTGGTATGGCAACTACTCAGCCAAAGACTGTGGGAGACTAGAGAGTTGTGAACACGGCCTATTCCATCACGAGAACCCGCCTCCCATCCATTTATAGAATGTATCCGCGATAGTTTCCTCGAACAGTATGTAATGGAACCTACGAGGGAACAAGCGGTCCTAGATCTGGTCCTGTGTAATGAGACAGGATTGATTCAGGATCTCATAGTTAGGGATCCTCTCGGAAGGAGCGATCACAATATGGTGGAATTTAAAATACAGATGGAGGGTGAGAAGGTAAAATCAAGCACTCGTGTTTTGTGCTTAAACAAAGGAGATTACAATGGGATGAGAGAAGAACTAGCTAAGGTAGACTGGGAGCAAAGACTTTATGGTGAAACAGTTGAGGAACAGTGGAGAACCTTCCAAGTGATTTTTCACAGTGCCCAGCAAAGGTTTATACCAACAAAAAGGAAGGACTGTAAAAAGAGGGAAAATCGATCGTGGATATCTAAGGAAATAAGGGAGAGTATCAAATTGAAGGAAAAAACATACAAAGTAGCAAAGATCAGTGGGAGACTAGAGGACTGGGAAATCTTTAGGGGACAACAGAAAGCTACTAAAAAAGCTATAAAGAAGAGTAAGATAGATTATGAGAGTAAACTTGCTCAGAATATAAAAACAGATAGTAAAAGTTTCTACAAATACATAAAACAAAAAAGAGTGGCTAAGGCAAATATTGGTCCTTTAGAGGATGAGAAGGGAGATTTAATAATGGGGGATGAGGAAATGGCTGAGGAACTGAACAGGTTTTTTGGGTCGGTCTTCACAGTGGAAGACACAAATAACATGCCAGTAACTGATGGAAATGAGGCTATGACAGGTGAGGACCTTGAGAGGATTGATATCACCAAGGAGGTAGTGATGGGCAAGCTAATGGGGCTAAAGGTAGACAATTCTCCTGGCCCTGATGGAATGCATCCCAGAGTGCTAAAAGAGATGGCTAGGGAAAGTAGTAGCATGGATAGAGGATTGGTTAATTAATAGAAAGCAAAGAGTGGGGATTAATGGGTGTTTCTCTGGTTGGCAATCAGTAGCTAGTGGTGTCCCTCAGGGATCAGTGTTGGGCCCACAACTGTTCACAATTTACATAGATGATTTGGAGTTGGGGATCAAGGGCAATGTTTCCAAGTTTGCAGACGACACTAAGATAAGTGGTAAAGCAAAAAGTGCAGAGGATACTGGAAGTCTGCAGAGGGATTTGGATAGGCTAAGTGAATGGGCTAGGGTCTGGCAGATGGAATACAATGTTGACAAATGTGAGGTTATCCATTTTGGTAGGAATAACAGCAAAAGGGATTTTTATTTAAATGATAAAATATTAAAACATGCTGCTGTGCAGAGAGACCTGGGTGTGCTAGTGCATGAGTCGCAGAAAGTTGGTTTTCAGGTGCAACAGGTGATTAAGAAGGCAAATGGAATTTTGTCCTTCATTGCTAGAGGGATGGAGTTTAAGACTAGGGAGTTTCCGCTGCAATTGTATAAGGTGGTAGTGAGGCCACACCTGGAGTATTGTGTTCAGTTTTGGTCTCCTTACTTGAGAAAGGACGTACTGGCACTGGAGGGTGTGCAGAGGAGATTCACTAGGTTAATCCCAGAGCTGAAGGGGTTGGATTACGAGGAGAGGTTGAGTAGACTGGGACTGTACTCGTCGGAATTTAGAAGGATGAGGGGGGATCTTATAGAAACATATAAGATTATGAAGGGAATAGATAGGATAGATGCGGGCAGGTCGTTTCCATTGGCGGGTGAAAGCAGAACTAGGGGGCATAGCCTCAAAATAAGGGGAAGTAGATTTAGGACTGAGTTTAGGAGGAACTTCTTCACCCAAAAGGTTGTGAATCTATGGAATTCCTTGTCCAGTGAAGCAGTAGAAGCTCCTTCATTAAATGTTTTTAAGATAAAGATAGATAGTTTTTTGAAGAATAAAGGGATTAAGGTGTTCGGGCCGGAAAGTGGAGCTGAGTCCACAAAAGATCAGCCATGATCTCATTGAATGGTGGAGCAGGCTCGAGGGGCCAGATGGCCTACTCCTGCTCCTAGTTCTTATGTTCTTATTTACACCTCCTGCTGCCTTAGGAAAGTGGGCAGCAGAATCAAAGGGCCCTCCCACATGGGTTATTCTCTCTTCCTGTCAGGCAGAAGATACAAAAGTCTGAGAACACGCACTCAGAGGTTCAAAAACAGCTTTCTCTACTGTTGTAGCGCTACACTCCATAGGATTGCTGCACCTGATGTATTTACATCGTACGTTCTTCATTTTTCATGTATGGAACGAACTGCCTGGACTGTACGCAGAACAATACCTTTTCACTGTAACTTGATACACGTGACAATAAATCTAAATCTAAGTTGTGGAGATGCCGGTGTTGGACTGGGGTGAGCACAGTAAGAAGTCTTACAATGCCAGGTTAAAGTCCAACAGGTTTGTTTCAAATTACTAGCTTTCGGAGAACTCGCCTTCCTCAGGTGAATGAGGAAGGAGCAGTGCTCCGAAAGCTAGTGATTTGAAATAAATCGAAGTTGACTCTTTTCTTTTATGAGAAGAGAAGGTTGAGAGGAGATTTGATAGATTTATTCCAAATCACAAGTGGTCTGGACAGGTGGATAGGAAAAATATATTCCCATTGATGGAAGGATCAAGAACAAAAGGCACAGATTTAAGGTAATTGGAAAAGAAGCAATGGAGAGATGAGGAGGAACCTTTTCACAGATTCAGTGGTTAGGATCTGGAATACAAGGCTGGATACTCCCAAAATGGGACTATGTACTCACGTCACTGTAAAAATTCTGGAGTTTTACTTTGGAGTTTCCTGCAAAATAGATCAGCCAATTCAATGACCTGCAGGGGGCTAGCAGGAATCCAGAGTAATTCACGCAGCTATAGTTGCGGATACGGACCCCTGCACTTCCAGTTTTGAGTCCGCGCTTGCGCACGGCGAGGCCTCCAGCGGCCGTGGCGAGTGCCATGGCGGCTTCGGACCGCGGAGGCAGATTAAAAACGCCCGTGGATCTGACCGCGCGATAGTAACCCCGGCCGTCTATAAGGCCCCCCCGGTGTCCGACCCCCCTGCCCCCCACCAGGGCAGCCATGGACTGAGTCCGCAGCCACCATGCGAGCATCCCGACTGGCGATAGCAGGTTAGTTACACGCTGTCGGGAGCTCGGCCGGTCGGGAGCGGAGGATCGTTGGGCAGGCCTCTGTCAATGGGCCCCCAGCAGAGCGGAGTACTCTGCGGTCACGCCGATTCCCGGGTCTCGGTGTATAGCCGGATGGCGCCGGGCCTGATTTCGGCATGAAATTAGATTCTCCGTCCCTGCACCCAACGCGATTTCCGCGTGGAGCTGCGGAGAATCCAGCCCACAGTGCGTGAGTGTGTAGTGGAGGCAGATTCAATTGAGGCATTCAAGAGGGAATTGGATTATTACCTGAAAAGGAAGAGAGCAGGGTTTTGTGGAGAAGGTGCAGTAGCACCGAGTGAATTGCTTATCTGCAGAGCCGGCACAGATATGAAAGGCTGAATGACCTTCTTCTGTGGTTTGACAATTCTCTGATGCTGTGATACTGGTAACTGAATGCTACTGTAAGAAAGTGTAAAGAACAAGTATACTGCTCTCGCTTTTCTGTTAGGCTTTAGGTGAAATGGATTATTTACCAATTACAAAGTCCATAGTACAGGAAATCACAGCATCTCCTATTCCAATGAGCACACTTTAAATGCTGTTGATAGCATGTTCATTTGAATTTAGTTATTGCTAGTATTAATACATTGTTGGTGCTTTGTGATTCAACAAAGGCTCTTGTATGTTATTAAAGCGATTTTTAAAACTGTAGCAGAACAGTAATTCCTCCATGCAATTGTTTTTAAAAATTCACCTCAAGAGGAATCTTCACCCCAGATTAACATAAAGTTTGGCCGAGTAAAATCTTGGAGAGCAGTCACAAACTCAGCCGCAGCAGCTGTGGTCATGCAGAAATTGGCATTCTTGATGGACATTAGGAAAACGATTAGGCCAGTTGTCCAGGCCTATTGGGTCCGCTCTGTTATTTAATTAAATCATCGTGTGAGAGAACTCCACTTACCCACCTTTGCTCCCAGATTCTTTGGGCGGGATCCTCCGAGCCCCGCGCTGGGCAGAGAATCGCCGCAACCGCGCCACGCCGCCGGCACGCGATTCTTTGTGGAGCGGAGAATCGGTGCCATTTGCGCCGATGCGTTTGGAGCGCCGCCAGCCGCGGGCCGCTGTCCGTGGCCGGGCCGCCGATTCTCCGGCCTTGATGGGCCGAGCGGCTGCGCGGAAACGGCAGAGTCCCATCGGCGCCGTCCACACCTGCACGCAGCCGGCAGGAATTCTGCTTGCAGGGTCGGGGGCGGCCTGTGGGGGGGCGAGGGGGGCTCCTTCACCGGGGCGGGCCTCCGATGGGGTCTGGCCCGCAATCGGGGCCCACCAATTGGCGGGCTGGCCTCTCCAGCCCCGGCCCTATTTTGTTACGCGGCCGGCCCCTGAACCCCCGCGCCATGTTGCGTCGGGGCCGGCGCGTTGAGGAAGTCTCCAGTGCATGCGTGTGTTGGTGTGGCGTGAACCGCTCCAGTGCCGTGCTGGCCCCACTCGGTAGTGCCCGCGCCCGTTTCATGCCGTCGCGTTCACGACGGCGTGGACACTCTGCCTCCATTTCGGAGAATCCCACCCCCCCATGTCCACATTGAGAAAACATTCCTCTATCTTAATCTTGAGAGCTCATGGAATGCACAGAACTTTGGAAGAGAGAGTTTCAAATTGCTAATACTCCACGTGTGAAGAAATATTTAATAATTATATTTCTGAACAGCCGAGCTCTAATTTTAAGATTACAATTGAGATAAAGGTCACCATTCCAGGAGCCTTTCTCAATGTTTTTTTAATCTTTGTCTTTTAGCTTTTAATGATGTGTGTAATCTGGCTCCCGAACCTTTGGCATGCAGAGGGGAATGAAAAGCAAATATTACAAATGTATTGGTGGAATCTGGATATATCCAAAAACACACTTTCCTGGCAGAATGGAGACAAATGGCAGGAATTTACGGTAAGGTGGCATTTCTGCTATTATTTTCAATCCACACAGACACAGGGAAAATGCGAAACCTCCACACAGACAGTCACCCAAGGCCGGAATCGAATCCGGGTCTCTGGCACTGTGAGGCATCAGTGCTAACCGCTGCACCAACAACAGGCCTTCGACTGGTGTCTTTGGTTCAACTGCATAACAGCAGCAAATCATGGTGTAGAAATTTTATTACGTACAAGAATGAATTCACAGTGTCTGGATGCATACGATACACACCTGTTCAAATGGTGGGAAGAAACTAGGACTGTCTGTTCATTATCAAAGGCTGGCATGTCTGCAGCACTGCCTACTCTAAATATTGGCAGCATGGCTATTTGGGATGTCTGGCAGGGAGATCTGGGGTGGAGGTTGAGCGGGAATAGTGGGGGGGGCTGGTGGTGAACATGTGAACAGATGCAGAATCAGACTGCATTGACTATACTTAAAGGCAGCCAGCTTCACTTGAAAGGAGGTTGCACACTGACTGCAGGCACCAAGAGTATATTCTTTTTGTGAGGGCCATGAAGAATCCAGCACGAGTTTCAATGATACAAAGAAATAACATTTATTTACAATAACATATATATACAACAGCAGCAACTTCGCTTGCTGCTTACTCCTTCCAGCTGGTTCCAAACTGGCCAGCTTTATTTATACAGGGAGTCTGCTAATGATTTCTCCGCCCCCCTCAGTGGGGAAGCTCATACTCCCACAGGATTGTGGGCTTGTCATTAGTCCCCAGCCAATGGTAAGCAGGCAGGTTATAACAATTCTCAAAGATTCTCAAAGGCCAAGTATTGCTGGAAGAAGTACAGAAAGGGCACTCGGGCTGTCTGAGGTGGTGTTGTAGGCCTCGGTCCAAGCTTTCCACAGAAGTAGGGTGAAGTCTTCCCTCTCGAGCAAGGGAAGAAAACCCTCCAGCTGACATCTCTACCACCAGTGGGAAAGTACTTCGGAGGTCGGTGTAAGGAGATAACTCATAGAGGGGGCTGTGGCACTGAAAGTTTAATAACCTCACCAGAGCTGTCAAGCTATCTTGCCTCTCAGACCAATTGCTTTCCAGCCAAGCCGAACCCACCTGCTACATGACTAGTCACGACACTCCTCTCCCATCTACTCTCCATCCTCCTCCAATCATTGCAACATTCTTCCCTCCACCTCCTTCTCACAAAAGCTCAGCATCTCCTCTTCCCATTTTATCCAGCACGGTAGCACAGTGGTTAGTACGGTTGCTTAACAACACCAGGGTCTCAGGTTCAATTCCTGGCTTGGGTCACTGTCTGTGTGGAGTCTACATGTTCTCCCTGTGTCTGTGTGGGTTTCCTCCGGGTGCTCCGGTTTCCTCCCACAAGTCCCGAAAGACGTGCTGTTAGGTGAATTGGACAATCTGAATTCTCCCTCAGTGTACCTAAACAGGCGCTGGAATGTGGCGACTGGGGGCTTTTCACAGTAACTTCATTGCAGTGTTAATGGCACCCACTACCCTCTGTGCAAAAAAACTTGCCTCGGACATCTCCTCTAAACCTTGCCCCTTGCACCTTAAACCTATGCCCCCTAGTAATTGACCCCTCTACACTGCGGAAAAGCCTCTGACTATCCACTCTGTCTATGCCCCTCATTATTTTGTAGACGTCTATCAGGTAGCCCCTCAATCTCTGTTGTTCCAGTGAGAACAAATCAAGTTTATTCAACTGCTCCTCATAGCTAATGCCCTACATGCCAGGCAACATCCTGGTAAATCTCTTCAGCACCCTCTCTAAAGCCTCCACATCCTTCTGGTAGTGTGGCGACCGACATTGAACACTATACTCCAAGTGTGGCCTAACTAAGGTTCTATACAGCTGCAACATTACTTGCTAATTCTTATACTCAAAGACCCGGCCAATGAAGACAAGCATGCCGTATGCCTTCTTAACTACCTTCTCCACCTGTGTTGCCCCTTTCAGTGACCTGTGGACCTGTACACCTAGATTTCTCTGACTGTCAATACTCTTGAGGGTTCTACCATTCACTGTACATTCCCTACCTGCATTAAACCTTCCAAAATGCATTACCTCACATTTGTCCGGATTAAACTCCATCTGCCATCACTCCGCTCAAGTCTCCAAACGATCTAAATCCTGCTGTATCCTCTGACAGTCCTCATCGCTATCTGCAATTCCACCAACCTCTGTGTCATCTGCAAACTTACTAATCAGACCAGTTACATTTTCCTCCAAATCATTTATATATACTACGAACAGCAAAGGTCCCAGCACTGATCCCCCACTAGTCACAGCCCTCTAATCAGAAAAGCACCCTTCCATTGCTACTCTCTGCCTTCTATGACCTAGCCAGTTCTGTATCCATCTTGCCAGCTCACCCCTGATCCCATGTGACTTAATCTTTTATACCAGTCTGCCATGAGGGACCTTGTCAAAGGCCTTACTGAAGTCCATATAGACAACATCCACTGCCCAACCTGCATCAATCCTCTTTGTGACCTCTTCGAAAAACTCAATCAAGTTAGTGAGACATGACCTCCCCTTCACAAAACCATGCTGCCTCTCGCTGATACGTCCATTTGCTTCCAAATGGGAGTAGATCCTGTCTCGAAAAATTCTTTCCAGTAACTTCCCTACCACTGACGTAAGGCTCACTGGCCTGTAGTTCCCTGGATTATCCTTGCTACTCTTCTTAAAAACAAAGGGACAACATTGGCTGGCTGTTCGCCAGTCCTCCGGGACATCACCTGAAGACAGTGAGGATCCAAAGATTTCTGTCGAGGCCTCAGCAATTTCTTCTCTACCTCCTTCAGTATTCTGGGGAAGATCCCATCAGGCCCTGGGGACTTATCTACCGTAATATTTTTCAAGACGCCCAACACCTCGGGCGAGATTCTCCGACCCCCCGCCGGGTCGGAGAATTGCCGGGGGCTGGCGTGAATCCCGCCCCCGCCGGTTGCCGAATTCACCGGCACCGGAGATTCGGCGGGGGCAGGAATCGCGCCGCGCCCGTTGGCGGGCCCCCCCCCGCGCGATTCTCCGGCCCGGATGGGCCGAAGTCCCGCTGCTAGAATGCCTGTCCCGCCGGCATGGATTAAACCACCTCTCTTACCTGCGGGACAAGGCAGCGCGGGTGGGCTCCGGGGTCCTGGGGGGGGGGCGCGAGGCGATCTGGCCACGGGGGGTGCCCCCATGGTGGCTTGGCCCGCGATCGGGGCCCACTGATCCGCGGGCGGGCCTGTGCTGTGGGGGCACTCTTTTCCTTCCGCCTTCGCCACGGTCTCCACTATGGCGGAGGCGGAAGAGACTCCCTCCACAGCGCATGCGCGGGGATGCCGTGAGCGGCCGCTAACGCTCCCGCGCATGCGCCGCCCGGCAATGTCATTTCCGCGCCAGCTGGCGGGGCACCAAAGGCCTTTTCCGCCAGCTGGCGGGGCGGAAATCAGTCCGGTGCGGGCCTAGCCCCTCAAGGTTAGGGCTCGGCCCCCCAAGATGCGGAGGATTCTGCACCTTTGGGGCGGCGCGATGCCGGACTGATTTGCGCCGTTTTTGGCCCCGGTCGGCGGACATCGCACCAATACCGGAGAATTTCGCCCCTCGTCTTTTTGGATCTCAATGTGACCCAGGCTATCGACATACCCTTCTCCAGACTCAACACCCACCAATTCCTTCTCTTTGGTGGATACTGATGCAAAGTATTCATTTAGTACCTCGCCCATTTCCTCTGGCTCCATACATAGATTCCCTTGCCTATCCTTCAGTGGGCCAACCCTTTCCCTGGCTACCCTCTTGCCTTTTGTGTACGTGTAAAAAACCTTGGGATTTTCCTTAACCCTATTTGCAAATGATTTTTCATGACCCCCTTTAGCCCTCCTGACTCACTGCTTAAGTTTCTCCCTACTTTCCTTATATTCTACACAGGCTTCGTCTGTTCCCAGCCTTTTAGCCCTGACAAATGCCTCCTTTTTCTTTTTGATGAGGCCTACAATATCTCTCGTTATCCAAAGTTCCCGAAATTTGCCATATTTAACCTTCCGCACAGGAACATGCAGGTCCTGAATTCCTTTCAACTGACCTTTGAAAGCCTCCCACATATCAGATGTTGATTTACTCTCAAACATCCGCCCCCAATCTAGTCTCTTCAGTTCCCGCCTAATATTGTTATAATTAGCCTTCCACCAATTTAGCACAATCAGCCTAGGACCACTCTTACCCTTGTCCACCAGCACTTTAAAACTTACTGAATTGGTCGCCATGAAACCATTATCGATTGTTATAAAAACTCATCTGGTTGATTAATGTCTTTCAGAGAAAAAAAATCTGTCATCCTTACCTGGTCTGGCTCCACCACAATGTGATTGACTCTTAAGTGCCCTCAGGGATGGACAATAAATGTTGGCCCAGCCAGCGAAGCCCACATCCCATGAGCAGATTTAAAAAACATGCGGTGCAAATACAACCCGTTCGCTGTAAGGGAGGGTTCCAGTATTTGGACCCAGCGACATTGAAGGAATGGCTGTATATTTAAACTTATATTTAAACTTAAACTCCCTTTCACCTGAGGAAGGAGCAGCGCTCCGAAAGCTAGTGACATCGAAACAAACCTGTTGGACGTTAACCTGGTGTTGTAAGACTTCGTACTGTGTATATTTAAAATTTAAGGTGATGAGTGACTTGAGGGGGACATCCAAGTTGTGGCGATCCCATGTAGCTCCTATCTTTGTCCTTCTAGCTGGTAGTGGTCATGGGTTTGGAAGGTGCTGTCTAAGAATCGTTGGTGAGTTCCTGCAGTGCAACTTGTAGATGGTACACTGCTTCTAATGTACGTCGGTGGTGAAGGGAGTGAATGTTTGTAGAAGGGGTGCCAATCAAGCTTTGCCGGGAAAAAGAGTAGCAAGGAAAATGGTGAGCTTTTATTTGCTGGAGCTGCACTCATCTAGGCATGTGGGGAGCATTCCATCACATTCCTGACTGGCGCCTTATAGGTGATGGACAGGCTTTGAGGAGTAGGATGTGAGTTACTCACTGCAGGATTCCTAGCCTCTGACTTGGTCTGGTAGCCACAGTATGTATGTGGCTAGTTCACTTCAGTTTCTGGTCAATGATGACCCCCAGGATTCAGTGATGGTAATGCAATTAAATACCAAGGGGAGATGTTTAGATCCTCTCTTGCAGGAGATGGTCATTGCCTGGCACTTGTGGGGCGCAAATGTAACTTTCCACTTGTCAGCCCAAGCCTGGATGTTGTCCTGGTCTTGCTGCATTTGCACATGGATGGCTTCAGTATCTAAGGTGTCACAAATGATGCCGAACATTGAGCGGTCATGACCAAACATTCTTACATTTGACTTTATGTTGAAAGGAAGCTCATTGACAAAGCAGCTAAAGATGGTCAGGCCTAGGACACTACCCTGAGGAACACAAGCAGTGATGTCCCAGGATTTAGATGACTGGCCTCCAACAACCACAGCCATCTTCCTTTGTGCTAGGTGTGACTCAAATCTGTGGAGAGTTTTGCCCTGACTCCAGTTTTGATAAGGCTCCTTGATACCATATTCAATCAAATGCTGCCTTGGTGTCAAGGGCAGTCACTTTCACCTCACCTCTGAAGTTTAGCTCTTTTGTCCATGTTTGAACTAAGGCTATACTGAGGTCAGGAGCTGAATGATCCTGGCTGAACCCAAAATGACCATCAGTGAGCAGGCTGTAGCTAAGTAAGTGCAGCTTGATAGCACTGTTGATGACTCCTTTCATCACTATACTGATGATTGCGAGTAGACTGATCGGATGAAAATTCGCCAGGTTGAATTTGTCCTGCTTTTTGTGCACAGGACATATCTAATAATAATAACCTTTTATTGTCACAAGTATGAAGTTACTGTGAAAAGCCCCTCGTCGCCACATTCCGGCGCCTGTTCGGGTAAGCTGGCACGGGAATTGAACCCGCGCTGCTGGCCTTGTTCTGCATTACAAACCAGCTGTCTCGCGCACTGAGCTAAACCAGCCTGGGCAATTTTCCACATTTTCGGATAGATGCCAGTGTTGTAGCTGTACTGGAACAGCTTGACTCGGGGCGCGGCAAGTTTTGGAGCACATGTCTTCAGTGCTACTGCTGAATATTGTCAGTGCCTTTGCAGTATCCAGTGCCTTCAGCTGTTTCTTGACATTACGTGGGGTGCATCAAATTGGCAGAAAACTGGCATTTGTGATGCTGGGGACCTTTGGAGGAAACTGAGATGGATCATCCATGTGGCATTTGTGGTTGAAGATTATTGCCAATGTCTTTTGCACAGATGTGCTAGGTTCCTCCATCATTGAGGATGGGGATACTTGTGGAGCCTCCTCCTCCAGTGAGTTGTTTAATTACCCACTGCTATTCACGACTGGATGTGGCAGGACTGAAGAGCTTAGGTCTGATCTGTTCGTTGTGGGATCGCTTCTGTCTATCACTTGCTGCTTTTGTTTTTGCCATGCAATAGCCCTGTGCAGCGGCTTCACCATGTTGATACCTCATTTTTTGGTATGCATGTGCTCCTCACATGCCCTCCTGTACTTTTCATTGAACCAGGGTTGATCCAATGGCTTAGTGGTAATGGTAGAATGGGGGATATACCGGCCATGAGATTGAAGAGTGAGGCTGGGTGGCATGATAGCACAATGGTTAGCACTTTTGTCTCACAGCCAGGGACCCGGATTCGATTCCAAATTTGATTATGAGTCTTTTTGCTTTCCAACTGTTGTAGCAAACCTATAATTCCAGGAAAGACTTGTGGCCTCTCATTCTGCTTCACTCTGTCCAGTGAAAATGATTTCTCCTGATGTGACAAACCTGACACAATAAAGATGTTGCCAATGTCACCTTCTGCAACTTGGAATGCACTGATGACAGAAACATTCAGGTCCAGCATTGGTAGTCTTGCCCTGCCCTGGTTAGAGACTTCTAACCAGGTGTTATACAGTGCAATCTCCCCAAACAACGGTGCCTTAGACATGGCTCCTCTGTGAAGCTAAGATGGAAAGAAGTGCTCCCTGAAGGCCTGATGTGGGCACACTCTCTTCTCCCAGCTGCTCCTTCACCCGCCCAGCTTTTTCCCTGCTCCCTATTACCTTCAGGGCCAAATGTCAAACTACTCAATTGCCCGTCACTGCAATAAATCTCTTCTGAAAGCAGACAGAAGGAGTCCAGCATTGGAAGACATTGGGCAGGATTCTCTGATCCTGAGGTTAAATGTTGATGGCGTCGTAAACGTCGTCGCGTTTCACGACGGTGTCAACGTGCCCTCAGAAGTAGTGATTCTGACCCCTACAGGGGGCCAGCATGGCACTGGAGCGACCCGCGCCATTCCAGCTGCCGATGCTGGCGTCAAATGGGCACCGCGCGTCTGCCCATGCGCACTGCGACCGGCAGCAAGTGAGACCCACGCAAACACGGGGAGTATGTGCAAACTCCACACGGACAGTGACCCGGGGCCTAGATCGAACCCGGGTCCTTGGCGGCGTGAAGCAGCAGTGCTAACCACTCTGCCACCGTGCCACCCACGAATATATTTAATTAGTTAACTCTATATGTTATAACTGAACTCGGGGGATTATGTACAGCCATCAAACATTAGTGAATTTTAAGGACTTAGCAGTTTTCAAGTTCAAGAGAAGAAGCTGATAAAGCTTTTGTGCAATTCTGAATGAACCAGAGTAATTAATGTAACAATAATCAGGCTACCAAAAGACAAATCTGAATTGAATCTATCGCACCGTATTTATTACAGCTTCTCAAATTGCACTAACAAAATCCCAGAGTGAATAAAAATGCAAATGTTTGCAGTGTTGCACAATGTAATCAGTAAAAAATATTCCATTAATGAGGAAGAATGATTCCAGCACAATGTATTGGCAGGGTGGACAACAAGTTATATTCATATGAAGAATATCTCAATCCGCTTCACAGGATATCAAAATAAAGCAAGATATAGAACTAAAGAATCATAGAGACATCACAGTGCAGATAAGGCCATTCGGCCCATCATGTCTGCGTCAGCCATAAAAGAGAAACTAGTCGCTCATTTTAATCTCTCTTTCCAGCACCTGATCCGTAGCCTTGCAGGTTACAGCACTTCACGTGCCGATTGGGTACCTTTTAAATGGGTTGAGCATTTTGGCCTCAATCACCAATTTGGGCAGTGAATTCCAGACATCAACCACCTTCTGGGTGGAAATGGTTTCCCTCCTGTCTCCTCGAATCCTTCACTCTCCTGAAAACAATTCTTTCCTGTCTACCCGATCTAGGCAACTCATAATTCTGTACACCTCATGAGGGCAGATGCGCATAGCAACTAAGGTGACCATTCAGCCACTGAGGAGGTTCCACCAATCTATTATCATAGATTATCATAGAATTTACAGTGCAGAAGGAGGCTATTCGGCCCATCGAGTCTGCACCAGCTCTTAGAAAGAGCACCCTACCCAAGGTCAATACCTCCACCCTATCTCCATAACCCAGTAACCCCACTCAACACTAAGGGCAATTTTGGACACTAAGAGCAATTTATCATGGCCAATCCACCTAACCTGCACATCTTTGGACTGTGGGAGGAAACCGGAGCACCCGGAGGAAACCCACGCACTCACGGGAGGATGTGCAGACTCCGCACAGACAGTGACCCAAGCCGGAATCGAACCTGGGACCCTGGAGCTGTGAAGCAATTGTGCTATCCACAATGTTACCGTGCTAGATCATGGACGATATGTACTTCAACTTTATTTATTTGCCTTTTATCTATATTGCTTGGTACCCTTACTTCATAGAACTCTGTCAATCTTAGTCCTGCAAATTTTAATTGACCCGGTGACATTCTTTTATAGTTAAGAGTTCCAGATTTTCAACAACCTTTGTGTGAATATGTGGTCTCCACTCTAATTTTAAGATTATGCTCCCTTGCCCTCAGTTCTCCACCAATGGAAAAAGCTTTCCGTTATTTCTCCCCATGTCCAATTGGGTTTCCACCGAGTGCTTTGGTTTCCTCCCATAGTCCAAGGGTGAGAAGGTGAGGTTGATTGGCCCTTAGTGTCCAAAGGTTAGGTCGGGTTACGGGGATAGGGCAAGTGAGCGGGCCTGGCTGGGTAGGGTGCTTTTTCAGAGGGTTGGTGCAGATTCTATGGGCCGAATGGCCTCCATCTCTGTGGGAAGCATCGTAGAACAAGTGGCTAGCATTGTGGCTTCACAGCGCCAGGGTCCCAGGTTCGATTCCCCACTGGGCCACTGTCTGTGTGGAGTCTGCACGTTCTCCCCGTGTCTGCGTGGGTTTCCTCCGGGTGCCCCGGTTTCCTCCCACAGTCCAAAGACGTGCAGGTTAGGTGGATTGGCCATGATAAATTGCCCTTAGTGACCAAAAAGGTTAGGAGGGATAATTGGGTACAGGGATAAGGAGGAAGTGAGGGCTTAAGTGGGTCGGTGCAGACTGGATGGGCCAAATGGCCTCCTTCTGCACTGTAATGTTCTATGTTCTATGTTCTCCACATTTAGGGTTTCTATGATACTCTATGACTCTATGAACATGTATGCATCTGCTCAGTCAAATCCTTTAACCATTTTAAGCACAATTAAATAAAGATGATGCAATTTCTTATCTTAATGCCTAACGATGATGGGCGCGATTCAACAGTCTCATCACACCCAATTTGGTGTCAAGACGAGGGACCTGAATCTCTCGAGAGTTCTGCACGAGATTCGTGATACTGAAAACATCTCACGATAATCAACAGAATCTCGTTGTGCAATCTAGATCTACTTTCCGCTGGGTGATGCATTTTTAAATGAGCCATTGCACTCAACCAATTCACCCGTAGCCCGGAATCCACTGGCCTCGCCAGCAAGCCCTCAACTGTGGGCCGCTTGGTACTGGATCAGAAAGTCGTGAACCAATCATGGGGTGGGGGTCTCTCTGGGGGATGGTCGGGGACAAGGCAGGGTGGAACCACTGCACTCCCCTGGCATCAGGGCACTTTGACACTGCCAGACTGGCTCTTTGGTGCTGCTGTCTGGGCACCCTGACAGTGTCAAGGTGCCCAGGTGCTAGGTTGACTATGCCAGGGGTCAGGCCCAGGGGGATCCTTGCCCATGAGAAGTAGGGTGGGGGGGGGAGGTAGGCTCAAGGACCCGGGAAAAGGTAAGTTGATTGCAGTGGGAGGGGCTGCAGAGCAGGGTCGGCAGATTGGGGCTGCCTTTAAAAATGGTGCTCCGATCCATGAGTAACTATATAAAGAGTGCCCTTGACAGTTTCACGCAAAAGCAGCAAAGTGTCTTTGTGTTTCCCGGCGCCACTAATCACATTATTCAACGGACTTTAACTTTAGTCCGTTGAACAGTGCCCTCGGTATCATTCTGCACCCTCATCCTTTATGCCAAAGGCTAATATTGATTCATTTGCATTAATTTCTTTGATTTCTGGGGTTTTGTCAGAAATTTCGCTTTGTTTGCAATCAGCAATGCCAAAACAAATTATGCCATTTTTGGCAATTCTTTCTCCCTCTCTGTGTTGCCGCTCAAACTTATTTGCAGATCAGCAAATGCCATGAACCATCACAATCAGGCACAGTTTCAAAACAGGGAGGTTTCTTAAATTTTGCTTTAAAAACATTAATTAATCTATGGAAGCGTGCATACCTTGGCAAAGTTTGCTTAACAAACTGAAAATGAAGTGATCATGAAAACAAAATGAGCCTCTTAAATGACAATGCCAATTCCCACCATTGAGTCACCTAATTTTAAAGCTTTTCAAAACGTAACTATTCGTGCTCTTCTGTCCAAAGGATCCAGTTTAATTTTTTTGCAGCTTCCTCAAAGACCTGAAAATCAATACAATTCATGGGCACTCACGATGAGGATTAATTCTTCCTGGAGTATTGCCAGCTTTGTGTGCAGGGCCGACTCCTAATGAGATGATTTTAAAACTTGTGCAAAAGTAACTTGAGGTGGACGGCACGGTAGCACAGTGGTTAGCACTGCTGTTCAGCAGGTTCGTCACTGTCTGTGCGGAGTTTGCACGTTCTCCCCGTGTCTGCGTGAGTTTCCTCCGTGTGCTCAGGTTTCCTCCCACAGTCCAAAGATGTGCGGGTTAGGTGGATTGGTCACATTAAATTGCCCTGTAGTGTCCAAAAGTTAGGTGGGGTTGCTGGTTTACGGGTTAGGCTGGAGGTGTGGGCTTTAAGGGGCCGGTGTAGACTCGATGGGCTGAATGGCTTAAGGATGAGATTTCTAAATTCTTGGAAGTGCAGGGTCGGATTAGGACAAGTCAGCATGGATTTAGTAAGGGGAGGTCTTGCCTGGCAAACCTGTTAGAGTTCTTTGAAGAGATAACAAATAGGTTAGACCAAGGAGAGCCAATGGATGTTACCTATCTTGACTTCCAAAAGGCCTTTGATAAGGTGCCTCACGGGAGACTGCTGAGTAAAATAAGGGCCCATGGTATTTGAGGCAAGGTACTAACATGGATTGACGACTGGCTGTCAGGCAGAAGGCAGAGAGTTGGGATAAAAGATTCTTTTTCGGGATGGCAACCGGTGACGAGTGGTGTCCCGCAGGGTTCAGTGTTGGGGCCACAGCTGTTCTCTTTATATATTAACGATCTAGATGACGGGACTGAGGGCATTCTGGCTAAGTTTGCCGATGATACAAAGATAGGTGGAGGGGCAGGTAGTATGGAGGAGGTGGGGAGGCTGCAGAAAGATTTAGACAGTTTAGGAGAGTGGTCCAAGAAATGGCTGATGAAATTCAACGTGGACAAGTGCGAGGTCTTGCACTTTGGAAAAAAGAATAGAGGCGTGGACTATTTTCTAAACGGTGACAAAATTCATAATGCTGAAGTGCAAAGGGACTTGGGAGTCCTAGTCCAGGATTCTCTAAAGGTAAACTTGCAGGTTGAGTCCGTAATTAAGAAAGCAAATGCAATGTTGTCATTCTTCTCAAGAGGCTTGGAATATAAAAGCAGGGATGTACTTCTGAAGCTTTATAAAGCATTAGTTAGGCCCCATTTAGAATACTGTGAGCAATTTTGTGCCCCACACCTCAGGAAGGACATACTGGCACTGGAGCGGGTCCAGCGGAGATTCACACGGATGATCCCAGGAATGGTAGGCCTAACATACGATGAACGTCTGAGGATCCTGGGATTATATTCATTGGAGTTTAGGAGGTTGAGGGGAGATCTAATAGAAACTTACAAGATAATGAATGGCTTAGATAGGGTGGATGTAGGGAAGTTGTTTCCATTAACAGGGGAGACTAGGACCCGGGGGCACAGCCTTAGAATAAAAGGGAGTCACTTTAGAACAGAGATGAGGAGAAATTTCTTCAGCCAGAGAGTGGTGGGTCTGTGGAATTCATTGCCACAGAGGGCGGTGGAGGCCGGGACGTTGAGTGTCTTTAAGACAGAAGTTGATAAATTCTTGATTTCTCGAGGAATTAAGGGCTCTGGAGAGAGAGCGGGTAAATGGAGTTGAAATCAGCCATGATTGAATGGTGGAGTGGACTCGATGGGCCGAATGGCCTTACTTCCACTCCTATGTCTTATGGTCTTATGGCCTCCTTCTGTACTATAAATTCTATGATTCTATGATTGATCCGAATGGAACCTGCGCTTAAAGTTCCAAAAGCTTTTGCCCCAACATCAGGGGAATGGTACCAAAAAAAAAATCAACACAGGCAATTGGAAACTCGAGGAAGGGACAAAGCTAAATGTGGAGATGGAATGAGCTTCTCCTGACTCCAGCACTTAATATCCCCTTCCCAATCTCCTCCCTGCAGTGGATTCACAATTGCTCTGGTGCTGCGATCCCCAAATGGGTGATCTTTATATTGTTCATGACTGGCATGGTGTCTTTTGGATTCCCATCATGCCTGCAGCACCCTGATGACACAAGAGGGCCATTTTCATGTGGTCCTCATGTGGTTTCAGCACACTGCTGAATGGGCGATTGTGCGAACCTACTCAATGACATGCCTCCTCCCTGTAATTTCTGCTGACCATACAGACACTAATCATCTATGCCGTAATGAATTGTGCATATTGCCAGATAACACCAAATAACAGAACACAATTATACGACGTAAGTACCACGAATTATAATAAGACCAGATGAATTCACTGGACCAGAATTTTCCAATGTTAATGTTACAGAGTTTAAAAAAAAATCCTCCTCATATTCTTCCCCAGTCCTCTCACCATTTTCTCTGAAAGTAATTGGCAGAACACAAATGTGCTGAGATGTATTGGAGGTTGTGTCTTGAAAATATTTGCATTAATTTACCAGAGAATTGTATAATTTTATGTTAAAATACGTGTGTTGAATCAAAGCAATTTTTCACATCATTACATGCTTTATGAGGGCTATGACAGCACAATGACTACTTTCCAACAGCTGTTTTGTTTTAACTGTGTCGAATCCCATGATCCACCTTATAAATGCATTTTGATGTACACTATTATGAGTATCGAGCCAGCACCAGAGGAAATGAACAGATGGTATCGATATTGAAGGAGAGACAAAATATACGTTCAAATTGATATTGATACAGTTTATTCAGACCTCAATCCGAAGATGCAGCAAACATTTTTCCTCCTAAAAGTGTCACTTCCAGGTGTTTTTTTATGTATCCTTGATTTGAAAGGAACACAAAACATTCTAAATAGTTACATGATTCTCCCTAACAGCATTTGTGCTATGAAAAATAAAGTATGCTGACCTAACAGCTGGTTATATAAAGCACACCAGATGCTGAATGTAAGAACTACAAATTTTTATCGGGATTTATGTTCCAGCCTGCTTCAAGTTTATTCCACAAGAAGAAAAAAATTCTCTTTATTTTGCAAAAAAAAAGCAATGCTACTGGAGTCATTGCATCTTAGAAAGCATTGGTTTAAGTCTCCAACATGACCTGACTGCTCAATGGATTCTTCAGGAATCAAATAAACTGCCCTGCAAATACAGTCTACTGAATAATTCAACTCTCAAATGATGGAACTATTCGTACCTTGATTGTTTCTTACCTCCTCAAATCATGGTTTCCTTGAACATTACATTGAGCTTTATATTCTGATTTCAACCTGAACTATTCCTGTCAGTCTACCAACGTAAAGCATCATTAAGAGACCTCTCTGTTCCTCTTGGTAGTAAATTGAGAATTACACTTTGCATGAGCTAAGCACAATTTTTAATGGAAATCTTAAAGGAAAAGTTTCCACTTAACTTTGAGGACGGAGGAATTTGATGCCCCCTGACCCATTTACAGTGCAGCAAATGTTTCTTTTGTGGTGATTAATTTTCATTACTCCCCTTATGGAGAGAAGGCAGGATAATGGGACTGAGAAAAATTTCAGCCATGATTAAATGGCGGAGCAGACTCGATGGGCCTAATTCTGCTCCTTTGTCTTATGGTCTTATGGGGTACCACAAACCAGATGCACTTGATCCTGCACTTAGGACAAAGAAAGGTGGCAACGCTTACCCGTACCGCAGCACCTCGTCACACAACTGAACACTCATCAGTCACAACAGTGTACATACACCATGACCGCCAATCAGAGATTACTGCAAAAACATCCCCAGGAAAAAGTTCACTTCCATCATTGTAGAGTCATGAAACGTTAAGCACTGGTATCAGGTGACCGAGTTTTTATGTCTCCGGTTGAAAGATCACAATTTCCATGAACCACCTGCTGAATGCAGTGATTGTGAAGATGAATTAGCAGACAATGCAGAAGCAGACCGCTTATTAAAAGGGTCAAGTGTGATGCAGTGGAGAAATCGAGGCTGGGATATCAATGGTTGCAGAACAAACCATTTGCATGAAAAGCAAATCAGTCGGAGACTTTGGCACTGGGAACTGAATTATTAGGAATCTGGAAGTCTAGAAATACTGACACATAGGACTGGGAATCTTAAGAGTAAATCAAACAGTCTTCAAGGAACATAGCAAATGAAGAGCTCAGTGAGTGCCTTCCAGCTATTTTCAACACTTTATCAACATCTAAAGGTACATAAAAATGGAAAATGCTGGAAAATCTCAGCAGGTCTGGCAGCACCTGTGGAGAGAAACCAGAGTTAACATTTGAAGTCCATATGACTCTTCTTCAGTTAAAGACAGGTAAAAATGTGTTGGATTTTATACTATTTAAGAGGGAGTGGAGCTAGTGGATCAAAATAGAAGTCAGGGATAGGGAGGAGCTCAGGAGAGATTTGACAAAAATGTCATGGGCACACGGTATATCCGACCCATCTTCCACGCGCCTTCCCTCACTTCTTTTCCTACCTCCCATCACTATGATAGGGACCCCCTCGTGCGGGAGTTGGCTTCATGGTGGGAACATGGAACATCAAGGTGGAAGAAAGACCCAGACCGGAGATTTGTAAAGAATGTACTAAAGTACACTGTGGGCTCAAAACACAAAGCATGATGGTCAATTTGGCCAAGCCAAAGCCTTGCCAAAATTAGCAAGGTCTGCAAAATGAATTAAATTGTGCAGGAGAAATGGCCTTAAACTGTGAAAAAGTTACTGTGCTCATTAAAGGTAATCAAAGTGCCTGTCTGTGCCAGTCTGGGGATTGATAACAGTGTAAGAGATAACAAAGCAGAGTCAGGCTGGTTCTATTCCTTCAAGCATGGTAAGAGTCCCACAGCATAAGAACAAAGGAAAAGACACTGATGTAATTGAAAACCAATTAAATGGTTTGAAAACCAACTAAAAACAGGCTTTACCTTATATGGCACAGGGTCAGAGTTAAAAAGGTATAAAGAAAGAGGCCACAGAACCATCAGGGATGCAGTGGTTGAGAGCAATTTGGTCCATGGCTCAGAAGAAGCACATGGAGGATTTTGCCATTGGATTGACCACTGGACTGCTGCATGCAGGGAAACTAAGCAACTGGTATTGTCGTTTTTACTTTTACTTTGGTTGAGTAAAGGTGTACCACCTGTGAAAAAACCTCATCCAAGTCTGCAAGCAATACCCCGATACTCCGGCCACTTGCCATTTCAACTCGCCGTCTTGTTCTCATGCACGCATGCCCGTCCTTGACCTGCTGCAATGTTCCAGAGAAGCCCAATGCAAACTGGAGGACCAACACCTCATCTTCTGATTAGACACATCAGAGCCCTCAGGACTCAACACTAAGTTCAACAATTTCAGACCATGAACCCTCTCCTCCACCTTGACGCCCTCATTAAATCCAATGTTTTTATCCCAGCAACATCTCCCCACCCACCCCTAGTCCAAACCCCTCCCCCACCCACCCGCCACTGCTTACTACAGGGTCATCTGCCACTTATTCTGAATGTGGAGATGCCGGCGTTGGACTGGGGTGGGCACAGTAATAAGTCTTACAACACCAGGTTAAAGTTGAATAGGTTTCTTTGGAATCATGAGCTTTCGGAGCATAGCTCCTTCATCAGGTGAGTGAAGAGGTAGGTTACACAAACACAGCATATATAGACTTAATTACCTGCGAAGACTCGCATTCAAAGTATCATCTTGCATCATTGGCTTTGTCTATATATGCTGTGTTTGTATAACCTACCCCTTCACTCACCTGATGAAGGAACTGCGCTCCGAAAGCTCGTGATTCCAAATAAGCCTCTTGGACTTTAGTCTGGTGTTGTAAGACTTCTTACTTATTCTGAAGGTTTGCTTTCACATAGCTCTGACCCTTGTTCTGCGAATAACACATTCTGCTTTATGCCACTATCAGCACCTCCTTTAGTCTTTAACACAGTGCCTTTGTAGCTCTTATTAGCCTTAGTTTTATTAGCTCTAATTCTGTCACCTTTGCTCACGAGTCGCCAGGTATCTTTCTGATACTGCCACATGGTCCAAGCTCAAGTAATGATTAATAATACAGCACACCGCTTAGTAAATTTTAAATCAATGATCATTTATTATATACAGCAATAAATACTTGCACAATAATACTACCTCTAGACTATTACCTACCACTAAAGGCCAATACTTAACTTTGGTAATGGCCCACCAGGTCAGTGAAACGAATTGGGTCTGGCCTGCGGGATTCAAAAAGGCTGGTATGGGTCGATAGTCTGGAACACCTATCAGGTAGCGATCGCTGGAGTCAGACTTCCTTGTTCTTTCGTCGAAGGGTCTCGAAGGTTGCGAGTAGGAGAAGAAGGGTCGATCTGAACTTGGCCCCGATCTTTATAGTTCCCAGGCGCTTCCCGCCTCTCGGGGCGAACCTTGACCCTGGTCCCAAGTGATTGGACTTGGTCGTTCACCTTTCTTTGTCTCAGCCACTGCTGGCGCCGAGAGGTCTGGATCGGCTTTCAATTGCTAATTTGTTGCAATTGTTCCTGGGGATAGCCGATTAAACTGCAGATGGCTGGGTTGATGTGCTGCTAATGGTTGCAGGTATCGGTCTGGGCCGACTTCCCCAGAGCCGAATACACTGTTCTGTCTGCAGCTGTCCGTTTGTGCCCTGTTGGCTGATTTTCCCATCAGCGTTTTCAGTTCGCCATTTTACATCGGGGTTTGGCCAAATTAATCGGGAATCAGCCATTTTAGGTGGCTACACCTTCTGCACTGTAAACTCTATGATCTATGACTCACTGACATCAACATACCTTGTCTTGTGCCATGACATCTTTGTCAAAGTGGGGTTAGTTAGTTCTGTTGGCTGGACGGCTGGTTTGTGATGCAGAGTGACATCAACAGCATGGGTTCAATTCCTGTCCTGGCTGGGTTTATTTATGAAGGTCCCACCTTCTCAACATTGACCCTCACCTGAGGCATGGTGACCCTCAGGTTAAATGACCAGCAGTCAGCACTCAAAGGAGAGAGCAACCGATGATCCTCTGAGACTGTGACAACATTTTACTTTTTCAAATATCTTCTGAGCTCCAACCTATCCCTGACCTCCCATTTTGCTCCATCAGTTCCATCCTTTCTTATAATAATAATAACAATAATAGAGTATAGAATCCATCACATTTCTCCATTTCATTATGAAAAAGAGTAAAAATGTTTCTCTATCCACAGATGCTGCCAGACCTGCTGCGTTTTCTGTTTTTATTTCAGATTCCCACTATCCATAGTATTTTACTTTCATGTAAGGATATATATTTGTGGTCAAGCCATTGATCTTTCAGGAAAATATCTCTGTAACACTAGGCTGAATGACTCGGGACTCCAACATTGGTTGGAAAACTGGGGGGAGCGCTGTGTCACTTCCGTGGTGTCATGATATTCAGGTAAACATCATGGCACATACATACTGATGGACAGATCAACGGACCAATCAACACACACACAACACCACAGGCAAGAGCATACACAGTACAAAACAGGGAACACGACACTTCCTGAGCATTCCAGCAGGAGACTGCTCAGGGCACAGAGCTCATAGCAAGCCACTCAGACATCCACCATGTGCTGAGTGCCACTACAAGATAGTATTAGGAATAGGTCCACAGATTCTAGGGTTATGTATGATCGAACCTCAGTAACCAGTTTACCACTGTAAATAAATGATAGTAATAAAACTGAGTTGTACCATTCGCAAACGTGTTGGTTCGTCTGTGTAGCAGAGTATACAACACATCACGTGGGGTAGAAGTCCAATGCAATGAAGTGCCTGTCAGGCAATTAACTGGGCAGCTTTGGGTCTCCCTTGTGACCAAGGCCACTGGAAGGCCCCTGAGAGACACCAGACAATCAGAGGATGGCAACTCGCCAATTGCAGGCAGCACCATCAATGGCTGCTGCTGGTAATCATTCAGGTTGTACCCCAGAATCAATGCTGGATCCCAGGACACAGGTGAATGAAAGTGGGATGAGAGTCACAGTGAGGAGGTCGGCAGTGAGGAGACCGGAGGTCAGAGAATAGGATGGGGTGGGACGCTTTTAGCATCTCCGTATAACCGATTCCAGCTCCCACGATCAGGCACAGAATGCCAGTCAGTCAGGGACCATGCCTCGAGGCTGCCTGCCAATGAAGCTGGCAGGGTTTGCTGAGTACCCTTTGGGTGGGACATAGGAATAGAAGTCTTAGTAGCAGGAATAGGCAATTCAGCCCTTCGAGCCTGCTATGCCCTTCAATAAGGTTATGGATGATCTGACTGTGGACTCAATGCCATTTTCCTGTTCGTCCTCCTGAACCTTGTCTACTAAAAATCTCTATAACTCAGCCTTCAATAAATTCAATGACCCAGCCTCCACTGCTTTCTGGAGAAGGGAGTTCCACAGACCAGTAACCCTCTGAGAGAAAAAAAATTATCCTCACTGCACGGCAGCACAGTGGTTAGCGCAATTGCTTCACAGCTCCAGGATGCCAGGTTCTATTCCCGGCATGGGTCACTGTCTGTGCATAGTCTGCATATTCTCCCTGTGTCTTTGTGGGTTTCCTCCGGGTGCTCCGGTTTCCTCCTACTGTCCAAAGATGTGCAGGTTAGGTCGATTGGCCATGCTATATTGTCCTTAGCGTCCAAAAAGGTTAGATGGAGTTATGGGGATAGGGTGGAGGTGTGGGCTTAGGTAGGGTGATCTCTCCATGGGCCAGTGCAGAATCAATGGGTTGAATGGTCTCCTTCCAGACTGTAAATTCTATGATCAATGATGACCTCCATCTTAATGGGAGACCCCTTATTCTTGAGCTGTATCCCTAGTTCTCCTCTCCCCCACAAGCGGGTGGGCAGCCCAGTGGCACAGTTGCTTCACAGTTCCAGGGTCCCAGGTTCGATTCCTGGATTGGGTCACTGTGCGGAGCCTGCACCTTCTCCTCGTGTCTGCCTGGGTTTCCTCTGGGTACTCCGGTTTCCTCTCACAGTCCAAAGATGTGCAGGTTAGGTGGATTTGCCATGTTAAATTGCCCTTTGTGTGCAAAAAGGTTAGGTGGGGTTACTGGGTTACGGGGATAGCGGGGAGGTGTGAGCTTGGGTAGGGTGCTCTATCCAATGGCCGGTACAGACTCGATGGGCTGAATGGCCTCCTTCTGCACTGCAAATTATTTGATTCTATGATGCTCCTGGTTTCAACTTGATCAAGTCCCATAGGTTTCAATAAAATCGCTTCTCATTCTTCTGAACTCCAATTGGAAAGGCACAGCTGTTTAACGTTTCTTCAGATGATAAACCCTTAATCCCAGGAATGAATTAAGTGAACCTTCTCTGAACCTTTTCAGAAGCAATTATTTTATTTTTTGAATATGTAGACCAAAGCAATACGCAGCACTCCAGGTGTGATCTCACCAAGGCCCTTTATAGTTATAATAAAACTTTCCAATTTTTATACTCCGTTCCTCTTGTAATGAACAACACCATTGCACTTGCCTTCCTAGTCAATTGCTGTATCAGTACACTAACTTATTGTGATTCATATACCAGGACACCCAGATCCCTTTATACCACCGGATCCTGCAATTGTTCTTCATTTAAATAAGATACCATGGGGGTAATGTTTAGCCTGCATTAACCATCAGGAAGAACGGCGACCCGGGCTCAAAATACGCGAGAATCGGGAAACGCGATTCTCGCAGCAACATTGCCTTTTCCAATTTTCCAGGCCCGTCACCCAGTGGCGTATGTAGAATCCCGCCACATTAGCTTCTTAGTAACGATATTTGTGAAATTGTTTGCTTCTGTGCTTTCCTTCCATCTGCAATTTTCTAAAAGCCTCTGCATTTTGATGTACAATCATGGATTGTGCAATGAATGGTATTTCGCTCCACTGCGCAGACAGTAAAGGTAATATGTGCATGCCATGGTATCTAGATTACCAACAATGCCTTGCAGCAGCCAGTTTATAGGGGTTCACTTCCATTATCATTCGTGCTGTCTCCTCCAGTAGTGTTGCTTGACACCCAGAGTTGTCCAAGAAGCGTTGCCATTGTCATTGGGCTGATTATCAGAACATCAGATGCCAAGAAGCATTAGCGCTGGCAGTGAGGCACCAGGCTTATGATTACACTGTACAAATACAAATGCAAATGTTAACTCAAGCCACAGGTTATTAGCCAAGACTATAAAACCAAAACATGGTGATTATCATACCTTACAGCAGAAAATCAAATTAATTTTAGAACAATTAAAAGAATGAAAATAATAAAGCTTGTACTTTGCTCTGTGGCTGTTGATGAAAAATAGTGCCGGCGGTCTCTTGTTACACTGATTATAAAACGCAGACAGGCTAAGCTTTATCTTGGCTATCATATGGATAGGAAACTGTAATAGGATTTGTCCAGCCAAGAAGACTGGGTATTACTGGAGCTAAACCTTCAGTTAACAACCAATTTCCAGGTTGTGACAAATCTGTACAGTATCTCAGTCACAGAATAATCTTTTTTAAAGTTCCCGATAAGCTGCTTTAATTCAGGAAATTATTGATCGAATGGATTCGTTAAAAAATTGATTTTGCTTTCAATTATGTTACATTTTGCCAAATTCACAGCTATTTGCCATATTTGATCACCAATAGTAATCAAGTGCCCAGAAATCGCTGGTTGTGATAGTTATGAATGCATGTTTAACATATTTGTACCAAATTCTTTTGTCCAACATATTGGCAGGCACGCTAACACTTCAAATCTATAGACTAAAAGAGTGTCAAAATAGACAGCAGAGGCGTAGCATGTGGCTTCTCATGAACACTTCCAAGATGATTATGTTTAAAAAAGTACATTTGACTCAAAGTAAAACAGAACTCTTGAGTTCATAGAACATACAGTGCAGAAGGAGGCCATTCGGCCCATCGAGTCTGCACCGACCCACTTAACTTCCACCCAATCCCCGTAACCCAGTAGCCCCTCCTAACCTTTTTGGTCTCTCAAGGCAATTTATCATGGCCACTCCACCTAACCTGCACGTGTTTGGACTGTGGGAGGAAACCGGAACATTTTTGATAAACAGGCAGCATTCTCCGCTTCGCAATGCTGGAATCGTGAGTCGCGATCGGGCGGAGAATCAGGCGTCTGCTGAAAATTGAGGTTGGTGCCAGGCACTGAACTGACCGCCATGCTCTGGTGCCCCGCTGGTGACATCAACGTGCACCATGCCCTGTACTGGTGTAAGCATCCAAAACCTGAATTTGCATGCGTTAACATATCATTAGCGGGTTTGAACCCGGTATTCTCCGGGCCTCCGCGATGCACCACCTCCGCCAGGCGGAAGTGATGCCAGCATGGTTCACTAGTGGTATTTAAAAACGGGGACCAAACGCAATGGCTGCTGAGGGAGAGAGAGAGAGAGGGTAAGAAAAGTTTCCAAAATCTCAATAGTGCCGCTGCTGGTGGGCGTCTGACAGGGCAAGGAGAGTAGCGGGCACTGACTCAGAGATGGACCATGGGTTCGGGATGTGCCGCCCCCGGATAGGAGTGACAGCGCAGGACCACCATTGCCACGGCTTGCAAGGCAGCCAACTGGCTGCTCACTTAGTCGACTGCCCATTGTGTGCTGTAAATGTGCAGAGCGCTCCCGGCCATATGGATGCCCCCAGGTCACCTACTTAGGAAGCCTCATACCCCAGCTGACCCATCAATGGGGTGCGCATGGCCACGAGCACCCAGTGGCCCTCCAGGTACCGGCACACCTTGGTTCACTCATCAGAAGCGCAGCCCCACTGCAGGTGATGCAGGGGAAGCGCAGAGCATACCTCGGATAGCAGATGCATGCACCGTGGCTTTTGGCATTCTCCCTGGCACACTGCCCCTCTCAGGGTAGAGGCTCACCAGTAACACTAACAATTAACCCACTCCGCAGGATCACCAGATGTCTCAAAGCCCTGCCTGCCTATTGCGCCCCTGTTGCCATCTATCCGGACCCCGGTCATGATGTCACAACCTGTGTGCCACACACAGAGACTACAGTACACTACAACTACGGTGCCAACAGGTGCCCACCCCCCTCGCCCAGCCCCATCTGTCGGCCCTGCCTGCACACATGCCAGCAGGCAGCTGTGCCAAATGATGGTGCACCTTGATCAGTGGCACACCGTGACGACCCCCGCCCATCTCCACCCACAACCCGGTGCCACCCTGCTGGCGGGATATCACACAGCCCACCCAAGGAGGACATCCACAGTAGACCCCACTTGAGGGTGCTGGACAGAGGCCGCAGTGCTTATCGCTGACATTGGTATCGCCAACCACTGATACCCCTGCCAGCAGGGATGGTGGTGGGGTGAGAGGCTCCCCGGTGCCAGGCACCAATGTGGCCAGGTTTGCGAAGTGGAAGGCATGGTGTTGGGGGGAACGGCCGGGGATGGGGGGTGGGATTGGTAGAGAGTAACATGTGGTGACTGGCGCTGCAGTGCAAGCCAAGGTCACCGTGTAGCCTGTTGGATAAGCACGGGAATACTCACCATGATGACATGTCTGCACTTTTCCCCCTGCAGAGAATAGACTTCAGTGTTCAACCAGGAATTCTACCTGGCCGCAGCAGCCCTTGTTGACGCACTGAGGATGCACGCACAGGTGCTGCACAGGGAGGACCCTACAGAACAGGAGCCTGCCCCAGAGGAGCACGGGCCAGCTAGCGAGGCTTGGGAGCCAGCTGTCCAATGGACCAAGAGGGAGGACCAAAGGAGGTGATGCATCAGGCCATGCGAACACCATCGGTGTCTGCCCTTCGAGGACCTGCCAGACCGAATGTGTCGGCAAAGATTCTGGCTGAACAGGGAGACAATGCGGAAGCTGTGCCAACTGATGGTGCACCTTGAACCACGGGGGTATGGGGGAGGGCACCCGTTCCTGGTGGCCGTCAAGGTGACGGTTGCCCTGAAATTCTTTGCTACAGGGTCCTCACAGATGTCCGTGCACAGGTGCATCCGTGCCATCATGGATATTCTATATTACTGTGCAGAGGACTACAAACACTTCGATGTGGATCGGGCCAGCAGGTTGCCCAGGCAGTGGGATTCACCACCATCGCTGGCATGCCCCATGTCCAGGGGGTGATGGATGGGACACATGTCCCCCTATGGCACTGGCGCAAGAGGGGGTTGGTTCCCTTCATCAATTGGAAGAGCTTCCACTCCATGAATGTGCAAGTTGGTGTGTGACCACTGTGGTGAACCACTGTAATCGGAGGTGTCAGGTAGGACCTGCACTACAGGTTCGCCGGTAGCTCCTGCCGGCTGGCTCCGCCCACGGAGAACTGTATAAATATGCATGACCTCCAGTGCCTTGCCATTTCGCCAGCTGCAGCAGGAGGCCACGCATCTGACTGTAATAAAGCTACAGTTGTACACAACTTTAGTCTTTGTGCAATTGATCGTGTATCAATTTATTACAGTCAGATTTTCCACAGAATGGATATCAGAATTAAGCCCGATCGCCTGCAGCTGGATCCGCACTCGCCCGACGCCAGGAAAGACTTTACTCACTGGCTAGCATGTTTTGAGGCCTACATCAAGGCTGTGGACCCCGAGCCAATGGGGGCTCAGAAGATAAACGTCCTGTACTCCAGACTGAGCTCCAGCGTGTTCCCATTGATCCAAGACGCCACGAATTACACAAAAGCAAAGGACTCCTTTCGGAACACTACGCGCAGAAGGCGAACACGCTCTTCGCCAGGCATGTACTTGCCACCCGCTCGCAACTACCTGGTGAATCCATCAAAGACTTCTGGCGGGCCCTAATTCCACTCGTCCGGGCCTGTGACTGTCAGGCCGTCACGGCCGCCGAACACGCAAATCTCCTCATGCGCGATGCCTTCGTGACGGGGATTGCGTCTGACCGCATCCGAGAACGATTACTGGAAGGGGCCACGCTCGAACTGGCGGAGACAAAAACCTTGGTGCTCCCCATGACGGTCGCATCCCGTAATGTACAATCGGACCCCTTTGGCCGCGTTGCCCACCCGTCTACTCCATCCTACCCCTCCGGGGCCCCGCCGATGACCTCTTCAGCCGGGCACTGCCTTCCCAATATGCCTGTGCCGCATGCCGATCCGCGCACCCCGTGGGTCCCCGCTGCTACTTCTGCGGTCAGCAGAAGCACCCCGCCAACACTGCCCGGCCCGCACTGCAGTTTGTAAAGCCTGCAGTAAAAAGGGCCACTTAGCGGCGGTGTGCCAGGCCCGCGCAGTCGCTGGGATCATGCCCGCTGGGATCGCCCCCTCCCCCACTCCAGATGCACAATGGTAGCCGCCAGCGTCTCCTCCCGGGTCCATGTGCGACCAATGGGCGCTGCCATCTTGTCCCCCTCTGGTCACGTGCGCCCCATGGGCGCAGCCTTCTTGTCCCGACCCCGCAATGTGCGCACCATGGGCGCCTCCCTCTTGTCCCGACCCCACAATGTGCACACCATTGGCGCCGCCATCTTGTCCCCCACAGGGTCTCCGGACATCCCGACATCGGAACCGCACACGCTCGCCACCCAAAGCATCCGATGGCTACCCGCAGCTCGCTTCAATGATGCTGGACCAATCTCGCCCGCACAACCTGGCCACCTCGTCGACGACGGTTAAAATCAACGGCCACGCGACCTCGTGGCTGCTGGACTCCGGCGGGCCGAAAGCTTCGTTCACCCAGATACGGTAAGGCGCTGCTCCCTCACGGTCCACCCTGCCAATCAAAGGATCTCCCTAGCCTCCGGATCCCACTCCGTCCCGATCCGAGGCTTTTGTACAGTCACCCTCACGGTCCAGGGCGTAGAATTTAGTAACTTCCGCCTCTATGTCCTTCCTAATCTCTGCGCTGCACTCCTGTTGGGCCTGGACTTCCAGTACAACCTCCAGAGTCTCACCCTCAAATTCGGCGGGCCCTTACCCCCCTTACCGTTTGCGGCCTCGCGACCCTCAAGGTCGATCCCCCCTCCCTTTTTGCCAATCTAACTGCGGATTGCAAGCCCGTTGCCACTAGGAGCAGACGGTACAGCACTCAGGACAAGATCTTCATCAGGTCCGATGTCCAGCGGCTGCTTAAGGAGGGTATTATCGAGGCCAGCAACAGCCCCTGGAGAGCCCAAGTGGTAGTGGTTAAAACTGGGGAGAAACACAGGATGGTCAGTGACTACAGTCAGACCATCAATCGGTACACGCAGCTTGACGCGTACCCCCTCCCACGCATATCTGATATGGTCAATCAGATTGCGCAGTACCGGGTCTTCTCAACAATTAACCTGAAATCCGCCTATCACCAGCTCCCCATCCGGAAGTCGGACCGGCCATACACTGCCTTCGAGGAGGATGGTCGCCTCTACCACTTCCTTAGGGTCCCTTTCGGTGTCACAAATGGGATCTCGGTCTTCCAAAGAGAGATGGACCGAATGGTCGACCAGTACAGTTTGCGGGCCACCTTTCCGTAGTTAGATAATGTCACAATCTGAAGCCATGACCAGCAGGACCACGATGCCAACCTCGATAAATTCCTCTGCACTGCCTGACCTCAAACTGACCTACAACAAAGAGAAGTGTGTGTTCAGCACGACCCGGTTAGACATTCTCGGCTATATAGTCCAAAACGGACTTCTTGGGCCCGACCCCGACTGCATTCGCCCCCTCATGGAACTTCCCCTGCCCCACTGCCCCAAGGCCCTCAAACGCTGCCTGGGGCTCTTTTCCTACTACGGTCAGTGGATCCCAAACTATGCGGACAAGGCCCGCCCACTCATTCAGTCACCCAATTCCCCCTTGCGGCCGAGGCACAACATGCTTTTGCCCACATCAGAGCAGACATCGCCAAGGCCGGGATGCGCGCAGTGGACGAGTCACTGCCTTTCCAAGTAGAAAGCGACGCTTCAGACGTCACCCTTGCCGCCACTCTAAACCAGGCAGGCAGACCCGTGGCATTCTTTTCCCGCACCCTTCATGCCTCAGAAATTCGACACTCATCCGTCGAAAAGGAGGCCCAAGCTATCGTTGAAGCTGTGCGGCATTGGAGGCATTACCTGGCCGGTAAGAGATTCACTCTCCTCCCTGACCAACGGTCAGTAGCCTTCATGTTCAATAACACACAGCGGGGCGAGATCAAAAATGATAAAATCTTGCGGTGGAGAATCGAGCTCTCCACCTATAATTACGAGATCTTGTATCGCCCCAGGAAACTCAAAGAGCCCCCAGACGCCCTCTCCCGAGGTACATGTGCCAGCGCACAAGTGGACCAACTCCGGGCCTTACACGACAGCATTTGTCACCCGGGGGTCACTCGATTGTACCATCTGGTCAAAGCTCGCAATCTGACCTACTCCGTCGTGGAAGTAAGGACAGTCACCAGGGACTGCCAGGTCTGTGCGGAGTGCAAGCTGCACTTCTACCGGCCGGACCGTGTGCGCCTAGTGAAGGCTTCCCACCCCTTTGAACGCTTCAGTGTGGATTTCAAAGGGCCCCTCCCCTCCACCGACCGTAACACGTTCATTCTCAGTGTGGTCGATGAGTACTCCAGATTCCCCTTCGCCATCCCATGCCCCGATATGACGTCTGCCACCGTCATCAAGGCCCTCAGCACCTTCTTCGCTCTGTTCGGTTGCCCCGCCTACATCCACAGTGACAGGGGATCCTCATTCATGAGCGATGAGCTGCGTCAGTTCCTGCTCAGCAGGAGTATAGCCTCCAGCAGGACGACCAGGGAAACAGGCAAGTAGAACAGGAGAATGGGACGGTTTGGAGGGCCGTCCAGCTGGCCCTACGGTTCAGGAACCTCCCAGCCTCTCGCTGGCAGGAGGTCCGCCCTGATGCTCTGCACTCCATCCGGTCACTATTGTGCACCGCCACTAATAACACACCCCATGAACGTGTTTTTACCTTCCCCAGGAAGCCCCCGACTTGGCTCGCTGCTCCGTAGACACATCCGACTCCACAAGGCAGGGTTCACCTGCTCCACCCCAACCCTCAGGATGCCTACGTTGAGTTCCTCAATGGCCGCCAAGGTACTGTCTCACTCAGGGACCTGGCACCGTCAGGTTCCACCCCAACACCCCCCCACCAATGCGCTCCCCCCCCCCACCTCCCAACGCGCTGCCAATATTGACCCCACCAGACCAACCCCCCTCCCCTTTTCTGCCCAAGAGGAAGAAGAGGACTTCTGCATTCTCCCGGAGTTCCTCGATGACCGGCCAGCATCAGCACCGCCATCAGTGCCACTTCCACCACCGCCAGCACCGTCTTCGCCGCCACCGTTACGCCGCTCCCAACGAAGCACCAAAGCACTGGACCGGCTGAACCTTTGACGGACTCCGGACCGTCAACATGGACTTTTCTTTCCCGATCACTGTACATAATTGCACTAATTGTACATAGTTTCACGTCACCCCCTGCCAGACTCAGTTTTAACAGGGGGTGAATGTGGTGATCCACTGTAATAGGAGATGTAAGGTAGGACCTGCACTACAGGTTCACCGGTAGCTCCTGCCGGCTGGCTCCACCCACGGAGAACTGTATAAATATGCATGACCTCCAGTGCCCTGCCATTTCGCCAGCTGCAGTAGGAGGCCACGCACCTGACTGTAATAAAGCCACAGTTGTACCCAACTTTAGACTTTGTGCAATTGATCGTGCACCAGTTGCACATCACACACCTCTGCGCCCGATATCCAGGCAGCGTGCATTTTCTGATGCACTCGACTGTACCCCGACACCTTCTAGGTGTTCCCTCGGGTGATAGGTTGGTTCTTGGGCAACAGAGGTTACCCGCTGCAGTGGTAACTAATGACGCCTGCCCGGAGGCCCCAGAGCAATGCGGAGACCCATTATAACGGCACACTTGCAGCAACCAGGGGCATTATTGAGCGGCACATCCTAAAGATGTGGTTGCAATGCCTGGATCACTCTAGTGGAGTCCTCCAATCTAGATCCAGGAGGGTCTGCCACATCGTGCTGGCCTGCTGTGTCCTGCACAACATCGCGCTGCAGAGGGGGAAACTGGGGGAGCAGGAAGAGGAACGCCAGGCCTTATCCGACGAGGTGGATGTGGAGGATAGCCAAGACGGACAGGGTATGTGGCCCGGGCAGGCACAGGAGGCCGCATAACATATGCGCCAAGGCTACCACACATGGGAGAACCACATAACCTCCAGGTTCACCGACTAGGATGTCTGACAAATGGCATCCCAGCCTCCCATTCCTACCTCCCCATATCCACCTCCATAGCTACCCACCCCTCCCCTGTCCCCACTTCCTGCAATCCATCACCCCCACCCTAACACATCCACCCCCCTCCGAGCCTCCCACCAGCACGATTACAGTGTGTTGGCAATGGGTTGGCAGTGCCAGCGGGTGTGGTCTATGGGTCGGAGGATGATGATAACCCGCTGTGCGATGAGCTCTGGTGTTCCACATCGTTCGCAAAGTCTGACTCCTGCCTTCGGTACAACAATCCACTGACCACTCGGAAGTGATCCCTGCATGCGTGTTGGCCATTCCATGTCACGGGCCCATAGACCTTCTGGGTGGTGAGGGTAGCATTCGGGGTGGGGGAGGTGATTATGGGGGTGGTGAGCAGTGATGGGTCACTCACTGGGTAGGCCTTTCCACATGGCACTCCCACATCTCGAGCCCCATCCCCTGCTGCCTCTGAGGGTGACCCGGGGGAGGGGGGGGGGGGGGGCAGAGGGGGGACTTTGGACCATCCTGGAGGCCCTGCTCCGTGCCGTTCTCCAACATCCAGATTCCACAGCACCGGCCTCCCAAACTCCACTGCAGCCTCTACACCCAATGGCACACCCTCTCCACCCAGCCCATCCCACCCCTCACATCCTTCAGAAAGAGGACAAAGGCAGTTCGGAACATCGGTGAACAGGTGTTTATTGTGTTACGTTCACGTATTGTGCCCGAGTCCCTAATCGCAACCTGTGTGCTGCACCCATGCCAACTTAACTGGTGCCTAGCTTTCTAATCTTACGTGTTCTAAGTCAGCTTCTAGGTGGGTCCCCAGGAGACACATCAGATGAGGAAGGGGCCTGCTGCGTATCCCGCCCTGTGACCTGGGTCCCCTTTGGCAGCTGTCCTCTGAAGCGACTGGGCCTGGATGGGTCCGGACGACTTCTGGTTGTCACAGGTGACATGGTGCCACCCTGTTCTGCCCTCAACTCATCGGATGTGCCAGTGACAGGTGGGCCCTGTCCCCCCAATGGGGATGCCCCCATTCAGAGTCACTGTGGTAATCCAGCACCTCCCCTACGGAAGTCACTGGCATGGGCCCCATCACCTCCTCCTCCCTCTGGGTGCCCGATGGCTACTTCTTGGGAACAGGAAGTGCGCAGGAGTGAGTTCTGGGAGCTCTGCCGTCATTTGGCGCTGCTGATCCTGCTTTAGTCTCAACCGGGGTCTCAATGCTCGCGATGATGGAGCACAGGGACTGGGCCATGTCCCCCTGTGACTGGCTCAGGTCAGCCAGCGCCCAGCCAATGCTCTCGGCAACCGTAGCCATGGCCCATTATGACTGGGCCATGCTATGGAGCACAGCAGCAATGTCCATATGGCCCTGGTACATGGCTGCCTGTGATAGGGCTTCCCTGCCCTGCACCTCAGCCACCGCCCACACCGTCACTGAAACTCTTGCACCCAAGGCTTCCACCGCGGACACCACCCGTTCGATGTTGATCTGGGTAGCACGGATTGTCGGCATCGGCTCCTGCTCCTACAGGAGGTTGAACTCCTCCAACTGCACCTGCAGGCGCTGCAAGTTTGCCGACATCCCCTCCTGTAGTCTCTGCATCCGGCTCTGCATCTCCAGAATGAATGGGACCGTCCTTTCCAGAAGCTCAAAACCTTTCTGGGCGACAGCCAGTCCCTGGGGGTCAGGCCGACCTCAAAAGCAACATTTCCGCGTGCTTATTGACACGAGCCAAAGCCAGTCCAACAGCAACCTTCTGACTCTCACAGACAACAATCTCGGAGCAGTACTGACTCTCAGACATTACAACATCTCTTCTCCCCTCACTTAATTTATTTTTGACCATTCTTGTTCTCCAGCGGAACTTCTTAGCCAATGAAAGTGAGCTGGTGCCAAGATGTAAGTCTGCTGTTATGCTTTGGGATCGTATGTTAGAAAATAGGAACAAATACATTTCATACAACTGATTAAAATACACTTCTAAAATAAAACTTGGAGCATAGCTTCACCAACATCTAAGCCCAACTTCTCAAAGCCTACCACTTTATTGCAAAATTCTGACCATCTGTTCAAATTCTTTTGTGTTAATTGGTTCACAAACACATGCATATCCTGAACTCCCACAATCCATTCTGACAATTTTATTAATGAGCACCCATTGCTGAAAATACCAGTTTGTAACTCCACATCTGTGCTCTAAGCACACTTAATAACTTCTCAATTAGAGCTGCCAATTGTCCAAACACATTGGATTAGTTAACCTGAGCTGAGATCACTTTTATCCTTCTTGAATATTCAATGCTTATTATGGGACTTTCAGAATTTTTATTGAATGCTTACATATGGAAAATGCTCAAAATCTTATAATCTCATAACTGGAAAGGAAGAACATCAGCCAATGATTTCAAAACGTGGACAAGTATAGCGAATGAAGTTAATGAGATGACTTAAATTGGAACAAGTCACTTTTCAGCATTGCCATATTGTGTGGCTTAATCTTACATTCTTTAAAATTCGCTGTGAAGTGAAAATGTATTCAGGCAGCAGACTGACAGCTTTGTTAACTGTGAGAAATATTTGCATTCAACTAATTTCTGCTGTTTAACAATAGTTCAATATGGCCCAAAGCGACAAATATTTAATCAGGTTATTTCGACAGGAGGTTGGTGTGGAGATGATGTTATCAAAGTGGCGAAAGGAATCAAAACTCACATTGTGATCTGAAGAAATGAATCAAAAAGGCACATGTGTGCCTCGATAGAGGGTACAGGAAAGAGAGGAAAGCTTGGGTAAGGAAATGCTTTAAATCCCATCAAATCTACTCCTCCTCAAGACCATGTACATTTTACCCAGAGTAGATTCTAATTCACATATACCAAAGAACAAAGAACAAAGAAAAGTACAGCACAGGAACAGGCCCTTCGGCCCTCCAAGCCTGCGCCGACCATGCTGCCCGTCTAAACTAAAATCTTCTGCACTTCCGGGGTCCGTATCCCTCTATTCCCGTCCTATTCATGTATTTGTCAAGATGTCCCTTGAATGTCACTATCGTCCCTGCTTCCACCACCTCCTCCGGTAGCGAGTTCCAGGCACCCACAACCCTCTGCGTAAAAAACTTGCCTCGTACATCTCCTCTAAACCTTGCCCTTCGCACCTTAAACCTATGCCCCCTAGTAATTGTCCCCTCTACCCTGGGAAAAAGTTTCTGACTACTCACTCTGTCTGTGCCCCTCATAATTTTGTAGACCTCTATCAGGTCGCCCCTCAACCTCCGTCGTTCCAGTGAGAACCAACCGAGTTGATTCAACCTTTCCTCATAGCTTATGCCCTCCATATCAGGCAACATCCTGGTAAATCTCTTCTGCACCCTCTCTAAAGCCTCCACATCCCTCTGGTAGTGTGGCGACCAGAATTGAACGCGATACTCCAAGTGTGCCCTAACTAAGGTTCTATACAGCTGCAACATGACTTGCCAATTTTTATACTCAACGCCCCGGCCAGTGAAGGTAAGCATGCCGTATGCCTTCTTGACTACCTTCTCCATCTGTGTTGCCCCTTTCAGTGACCTGTGGACCTGGACCTGGACCAGAGGGCAAGTTTATCAGAATTTTTATCTTGCCCGACAAGCGCGGTTAAGCAAAAACTGCAGAAACTTATCTCCTCATTGCCAATCATCAGTGTTGGCTTATAGCCTTCTGCAGTTAGAATTTCCTCAATCACGACACCCTTCTACGAGCTTAGTGGGAAATACAGAACACGGAAGCACAGTTTCAGAATCAGGATTCGATCATTTTGGACTGATGGGAAGAAATATCTTCAGTCGGAGGATAGCAATTCATTGGGGAGTTGAGGCATGCTCCATAAATTTTGAAGTGTTGAAGCGAGCGGGAAGTGCACGAGCTTCCCGGCGCTCGGTCCGACGAAGCCGGCAACGCTATTCAATGTTAATTGGTTTACTTACCAAGGCCCCATGGGCTTCTTGACGCTAATGATGGCTCACCAGCCGATTGCACCCCCCACCACGCCCCCCCCCCCCCGCTTGCACAGCACTTGCACAGCCAACCCCACTCAGCTCGCAGTCATGCCGCCGAAATGTCCGACCCCGCAAATCGGGGCTCAGACCTGGGGAGGCTCCAAGAAGGACTGGAGGCCAGGAGGGATGTCCTGTTCCCCCGAGGTGCCCGGAGGGTGATCCACAGGTCAGCCAGTGCCGCCTGGGACGAAGTGGCAGCTGCCGTAAGCTCGGGCAGCGTGACCAGGAAGACTGGCCTCCAATGCTGAAGAAGGTCAACGACGTACACCGGGCTGTACGGATGAGTTGACATCCCTGCCTCCACACCCGCCGCCATCCGGAACCTTCCCACCGCCAAACTGACCACCAGCCCTCCCAAAGCTCCATCTGTCCCCTACAACCCACCATTCACAACCACCTCTCTTCATCCCAACCCTCCTATCACTCCAACCCTCCCTTTACACCTCCCCCACCCCACCCTCCAGCATGTGACCCACACGTATGCCCTCTCTGTGTCTCTGCAGGAGAAGCCGTATCACAATTGTAATGAGGAGGCCCAGGCTGAAGGAGAGGTGCCCAACATAAGAACCCTCACGACATTCTCGGGTGATAACGGGTATGGCCGAGGATCGAGCGCTCACCAATGTGGAGGTTGGCGCACGCTGTAGAGGTGAGGATCCACCATCCCCACCCGGATGGACTGTCATGTGTGAGTTGTTATTGCCATACAGACTGACCCATCCCTCCCACTGACCACCTGTTCATTCTCCCGCAGGTCCTCCACTGATGGCGCCGGCCCATCCGGATGGCCCCCTCTCCTGCCTCCCATGAGACCACCTCGTAGGAGAGCTCCAAAGATGCCACAGTCATTGCGACACAACTGTCATCCGCCAACGCAGATACACGCACCTCGGTGAGAAATGTTAGTGAACAGGCTTCTGGGGCACAATCTGGTGAGGCCCACACAGTCGCTGATGCACATCAGGTGGAAGCTGTAATGCCCAGGTGAGACAACAGTCGGAGGGCTGCTGGATCCCAGGACCCAGCTGGGTCCCAATCAGATGCTAAACCTCTGGAATAGATTTACCAGGAACTGATGGAGACGTAAGGGAGTGGCCTGGACATTCATAGAGAAATTTCAGTGACTCTCAAAACAGATCCATAACCGATTAGAGGAATCCCTGAGGCTGCGGTCGAAGGATATGTCACCAGCAATGCTTGGCACCAGGCCAACACTGCTAGGATGGCGACCGCAGTCGAGAGCCTGGTGCACAATGTTGGCAGTAGCAGTGATGGACATGTCTCGCTCTCAGGTGGGAATGGCCGAGGCACTGAAGAGCCGGTCCAAGTCACAGGTGATCATTGCCGAGTCACTGCAGAGCATGGCCCAATCACTGAGGAGCATTGCCAAGGGCGTCGACACCATGCTGCCGGCATTGGGGAGCTACCAGGCCTGGCAGAGTCAGTTAATGCAGGCGCAGCCGGGGCTCAATCCAGTTGCCCCTCCATCCATAGATGAACCCCAGGTTCCCAATGGGCACCGACCGGGAAGAGGGGATGCTGGGTGGCAGCCCGGACCCATCCTATGGACTGGCAATGGTGGCCACCAGCTGCCCTGAGTTCCACCCCCCTGATGAGGCCGCGTCTGGCAACCAGCGCCTGGAACAGGGCGGCACGGCTGTGCATGTGCCGATGACAAGTGCGTCGGAGCCTTCCAGCACCTGAGCCTCCAGAGGACACCTGCCAGGGGGATTGAAGGCCACAGGTTGAGGAAAGCAGTTGGCTGCCTCCACCTGTGATGTGCATCCTGGGGGTAGACCTAAATGTAGCAGTAGAGCAAGGAAGGCCAAGCACATCAAGGTTTACTGAAAGCACTGTGTGGGTGGGGGGGGGGGGGGGGGGGGGGGGGGGGATGGGCGGGGGGGGTGGGGAGTTGCAAGGGTGGGTGGGGTGTAAGGAGTGGAGTGTGCATTGGGGAGGAAGGGGAGGGGGATTGGGGGGGTTGGATGGTGGGATAGTGGGGTGGCACCATCAGGATGGGGCAAGAGTGTACACTTGGACAAGGAACATTAAAATACCCTCAGCACAAACAGTATCATGCCTCTGGTACTTTTGTTCCATGATGTGGGCCGACCACCAATCCCATATTCCATACCCCCAGACATGCACCCCCAGCCCTCCACCTGACCCACCATGCCCACACACACCCAGCCATGGACATGTGTGATCCATCCCCTGGGTGATCGAAGGTTGTCCGCTGCGTTTGTGGTGATGCCTCCCACAGTATTCAAGCACAAGTGTCCATGCATTAAGGCGTTATTGGGATGCTGGGCAATGAGCCCCACATGCCACATGGCCCGCCCACCCACGGGGATCCACTTTGGATGTGTGAAGTGCTCACTTAACCACGACTGCCAATTCCCTATTAGCAATAGTCTTCAGCCGCAAGGTCAGAGGCCTCTGCAGTCTGTGGATGTTGTGGGTGGTCAGTGGGGCAGATAGGCAGGGGCTAGGGTTTCCTGGGGTACGGGAACACATGCTACAGGGGTTGGCATGCCGGATCAATGCACGTCTGCTCCCCTCCCCCACTGGTCTGCAGGGCCACCCCCAGACCTCATACTCCCAGCCCCCCATGGCAGCCCCCCCCCAACTGGGGCTGCACCCCCGGCTGCCCCCACCATCCCACCTGAGCACAGGAGCAGCACGCCCAGTGCCCCCGGGCTCTTAGCCTGTGAATGAAGATAGCTGCTCACCTCCTCAGCTCCCCACAGCAGCCCATCCGCCAGGTTCAGGTTTTTCAAAAAGTGCACTGCTCAGTGCCAGACTGACCACTTGCTGGGGGGGCCACTGAATCGCGGGAGGCCGTTGGATATGGGGTGGCTCTCGTTAATTGTATGGAAATAGGGTTGAGTGGTGACAATTGGTTTCTTGCCCGCGATGGCGAGATCCCAATTTCGCCGACGGGAGCGGGCTGGTTGCATCGTAAACGGTTTGGCACCTTACGCGGTTCTTGTTTGTCGCATCTCCCACTATTCACTGGCCTTATCTCGCTCAAGTGAGATTACAATGAGGCCAGGGAATCGCGCCCTTTGTGTCCACAAGATATGAAAGAGATCATAAACTGTTTAAGTCAAATTTTGCTTGCTGAACCAAAATAAGACTGCTGCAGGCCACATGATTCCCGAATTGCTTATAGTTTCTGGAAATTTCGAACAATAATTACAGGACAAAGCTCATCTTTGTGGATTCTCACACCTCTCATTGTGATGACACATTACAATGAAACCAAAGACCAGCAAATGACCTGTCTGCCCAAGCCAGGACTTATAACTGAGTGAGTCAACAAAACTTGTGACACCTGCAGAGGCACAAAAAGCCACCATCGCCTGAAGTGAATAATAAATTTTGACCAGAGGCATAGAAACTGTTTGCTAGCTTGCAACAGACTCATTATTGGTTAACACCGCATGACCAAAGCTTCTGGTCTTTGGAAAATTTAAATATTACATTTCCAGACTGGCAACTCTGTTTTTATGGAAGATTTCTTTCATTGCCTGATGAACAGACCTAGTCTCTGCGCACCAACCTCATCTTGCTGCATGACAATTAACTTTAAAGGAATTTTGCAACTCCAGTTTCAGCTAGCTGAACGCCTCCCTGAACTGTGACTTCTCCGTGAAGGAACCCTCACTGGGCTCTGACTTTCTGGACTCTGTCAATCATGGAAACTGATGAATGTATTTATGGGTCTTTTTCTATTAAGTTCTTTTAGTTGGAAAAATTCCTCATTCCCATCTTCTTATTGTGTGCTTGTGTGCGTATTTGAAGTTGTGACCATTCCCTGGGATTGAAAATATGAATAAACTATACTTCTGGCTTAACCCTAATGTAATGGGCCAGGGTTTGGAGAACCCCAAAGTATATCATGGAGTTCACCTGACCCACAACTTTTAATAGATTGTGGTATGGGGAGCACACGGTCCACTCTACAGCTGTGATACAGCAGAAATGGAAAAGTATTTTTTAAAGCAAAACAATGTTTATTTTATGAACTCAAGTTTAATCTTTTTAAAACATACAGTGAACATCAATTCAAATACAAACCCCAAAGAATACAACACGAAGTAATCCTTAATAACTTCCCAAACAACATCCAGAAGACAAAAGAAACACCTTTTAACAGAAGCACATTAGGTTTTAATTCACTACTGAGAACATTTATAATTCTGAATTCACCAAATGATCAAGAGATAGTCTTTTGATGGCAGAGAGAACAGCAGTACACCTGCTTGGTCTGGCTTCAGCTCCAACACTGAAAATGAAACTAAAACACACCCTGCAGCAAACAGCCTAAAACAAAGGTAAAAAGCTGACAGACAGCCCAGCTCCACCCACTCTCTGACATCACTGCAGTAGTAAACACCCATTTCTTAAAGGTACTCTCACTACAGAAATTTATAAACAGACCCATTTATAAACACCAATTTCTTAAAGGTACTCCCACATGACACTAAAGAGAGTTTGCGGCGTGTCAGTTTAAAAATTGACTTCACAGACCGAGGGGTTTGGGAAACATGCTACAACATATTTCAAAAATTTAAATACCTCCAGTTACGGACAGACGATGGGAAAATAAAAGAGTTCAGGTTTGCCTCTCTCCCCTGTCTGTAACATTCGGTACTGAAATGTTTTGGGTTTGATTCCTAAAGAGCTAGGGGGCGGGATTCTCCGGGCGCCGATGCCAAAATCGCATTTGGCGATCGGCCGGAGAATCAGCGTTCGTGCCGAAAGCGGGGGCAGCGCCACTTTCGCAATGCTCTGCCCCACATGTTATGGACGGCCTCAGGACGTTGCCTGAGGTCCTCCCCCCCCCCCAATGCTCCGACCTCGACCGGCCATTTTCCCGACGGCGTGGGTCTCTCATGCTATTATTTATCGGGAACTTGGTGTGGCGGCTGCGGACTTAGTCCAACGGCGCCACTGTCGGGGGAGAGCCAGTCCGCGGGCAGGGGGGACGTTGGGCAGGAGCTGGAGCACTGCTGGGGGTTGGTCCGGGGGTTGAGTGCCGGCCAAAGGGGGGGACATTATTTGGCAGGCCGGGTCCGTGCACGACCGACGCCATGTTGCACGGCACGGCCGCTGCAGGCTGCCGCCATGCACATGCACGGCTTTGGACCCGGCAATTCTCTGGCCGTTTCGGCAGCTAGAGCTGGGTGCTCTATGCTGCCTGCCTGCTAGCCCCCCACCAAACAGAGGATCGGTGGCCATTTTGCACCTAATTTTCAGTCGTAAAAAGCCACCGTTCCCACGCCAGCTACATAGCCTGAAAATCGGAGAATCCAGCCCAGGTTCTTCTATTACACACGAGCTGTCAGAAAGTATGGCTTTGTGGACCATGAGATCCACTTTTACGATTCTATTATGCCGTCAGCCTCCCACAATGGATTGAGACTCCACTTCAAATGAGAACTCCTGAGAACTTTCGAGGCCAGGCCACCAGTGACTCCAGTCCTCCAGTCTTATAGTCACAGCTCATTACAAGTATGCCTGCTATTTTTGACACAACTGATACAAGCTTGTGTCCTTACTTTTCCCTGATGCTAACAAGTTCAGCTATGTGAGTCACTTTTCTTAACTTAAGGCCAAGAATCCTGCAGTGACCTCGATTGACATAAGTGTCCGTTTGAAGACACCATACCCAAAGCAGCACATAATCTTCCAAATGTGGCTCCCCCAGTAATCTATATCAGGTTTTGACCTGCAAAATTTCAGCCACCAGAGACATCATAAGTACACAGCTGACTGGAACTTTAAAGTGAATGGTCAATAACCATGCACACCCTCTTGACTTATTTCACATTCACTGCAAGTCACTTATTTTTTATGTGCAGATTTCATCTTGCATAAGTTTTACCTCACAATTGTCTGCATTAATCTGTCAATCCTTAACAATTCCATTTAATCAGCCCAGGTGTCGTTAAATGCTGTTTGTATCCTCAACATTCTCTGCCATCTGGCTATTTATTTTAGCAAAGCAAGCAAAATCTGTATCACAAGACACAGTCACCTCCAGATCATTTACAAACATTGTAATCAATGAATAAATCAGAGGAGTGTCAGTTTATTTTCACATATATTTGACCAAAATTCCAGGCGGGGTCATTTGACAGCAGATCTGGGGACAAGGTGAAATGTCTGCAAACCTCACACACCCTTGATGTGTTCCTACACCATTCCAAATTCCTGGTTGGACAAGGTGTATACAGGAGGGGAGGACATGGCTTGGGGGGGGGGGGGGGGAGGACCTAGCAGCAGAACCCTGCCAAATGTGAGACCGCAATGCTGTGACAATACGATAAAACATTTTAAAAATAAAATCCCCTGTTTTTTGACATGCAATTGCCATGATCAATCACATTTCTAAAATTAGATTTTAACATTTAAAACTCTTAATCATTCAGAGCTCCACTTAATTACTGTAGCTCCATGAGTCACGTAAATATTATGGCTGCAAGTGCAGGTCAGACACCGCGAATTCTGCGGTGATTAATTTGCCTCCTGATTCCCCAAACCCATCACCTAGAAGTCACGAGTCAGGAAGGTGGTGGAATGCTCTCCCCTCACTTGAATGGGTTCGGCTCCAACAACACTCAACAAGCTTGACATCGGGTCAATCAAGCCCACAAAACCGGCACCCCATTCATCAATGGACAAATTCATTCAGTTCACTGTTGGTGCACAGGGGCACTGGAAGGGGGAGTTAAGAGTCAACCGCATTTGCTGTGGGTCTGGAGTCACATGTAGGCCACAACAGGTAAGGACGGCAGATTTCCTTCCCTAAAGGGCATTAGTGAACCAGATGGGTTTTTACGACAATCGGCAATATTTTCATGGTCATCATTAGGCTTCTAATTCTAGGTTTTTATTGGATTGAAATATCACCACCTGCAGGGGCAAGATTCAAACCTCAGTCCCCGGTGCATTATCCTGGGTTTCTGGTTTATTAGTCCAGTGACAACACCACTATGCCACCCCCCCCCCCCCCCCAAAATATTTTGCCATTGCTTCACAGTCGCTGGGTCAAAATCCTGAAACTGCTTCTGTAACAAGTGTGTGTGTGTGTTTGTGTGTACATGTGTGTGTGTCTGCGTGTGTGTGTGTGTGGTTGTGTACCACAAAGTCTGCAGTGGTTCAAGATGGTGGCTCACCACCACCTTCTCAAGGGCAATTAGGGATGAGCAAAACATTTTGGTCTTGCATGAGCGTCACATCCCATGAACAAATCAAAATGAATTCCACCTTTGTACTGCCCTCGAAGAAGAAGCATTAAGTGGAGACTTAGGAGTGAAGAGCTGGGAATTTGGGACCTACAAGGTCGTATGAGATACAATTTTGAATGTTTTCAGAAGAGATTATTGTACTCAGAGTTCTATCAGCTTTCCATATTCTTGTTACAACTTTCACATCTGAACTAGATATTGGGCTAAATTCTCCGCCTCGCGCCACCGGTAGCAGAGTTACAGATGAGGTGGAGAATCCAGCATCGGGGAAAAACTGAAGCGCCAATCCATTTCCGATGCTCCGGTCTCCCGCTGGCATCAGGATTGAGGTCCGTGCCCTGCACCAGTGGGTGGATGCAAATGGGTCACGAAGATCCATTTAAGAATCATGTGGGTGAGTATCACGACTGGTCCTGACAAACATGGCCCTGACACGGTGAACTTCGGAGTGGGCCAAGCGGGTCGAGGTGGCACGGTAGCACAGTGGGAAGCACTGTTGCTTCACAGCGCCAGGGTCCCAGGTTCGATTCCCGGCTCGGGTCACTGTCCGTGCGTGGTCTGCAAGTTCTTCCCATGTCTGTGTGGGTTTCCTCTGGGTGCTCCAGTTTCTTCCCACAAGTCCCGAAAGACGTGCTGTTAGGTAATTTGGACATTCTGGATTCTCCCTCTGTGTATCCGAACAGGCGCCGGAGTGTGGTGACTAGGGGCTTTTCATAGTAACTTCATTGTAGTGTTAATGTAAGCCTACTTGTGACAATAAAGATTATTATTTTAAAAATCTCTTTCAAAGAGTTGCCCCCAAAATCTATGGGAGGACCTTCCTCCCCCCTTCAATTCAAGACCTGCCCCCCCACCCCAACAAGAGGCCCAACACCACCCACCACCAGAGAAAACCCTAAATATAATGACCCTCCCAAGAGACCCCTTATATAAAGAGACCCCAAGAGATGCCCCAAATAAGAGACCCCCAGAGACCCCAGAAATAAAGAGATCCCTCCAGAGACCCTGTAAATAAAAACAGCTCCCCAAAGACCTCCTAAATAAAGGAACTCTCCCAGACGCTCCCTAAATAGAGACCCTTCCAGACGTAAGTGCCATCAGTTTCTAGTTGACCACTTCAAAGTCACTAATCCGTGAAGGGAAATGATTGGAAAGCACTTAATTCTGTTTGAAGTGGTCCAGGAGCTGTCAATCAAAGTGTGATGCTTATAAACAGTGTGGTTAGATCACTTCAAAGTTACTCAACTATTAAGGAAGATGATGGAACAATGCTGACAGCTGGGGTGTGTGGAAATGTCAATCACAGCCTAGTCAAATCAATCTCAAAGAGTAATAAATGAAAGGCTTGCGGATCAGAGATCTGAGGGGGTTTAAACACAGCTGACTGGTTTTCTCTTTCCAGGAATTGACAGGTACTGATTCTTGTGTCTGAGCCAGCCCAGGTGAGTGTTAAAGCAGTGATTGTTTTCACTGCATATGTCTAGACTGCTCTCTACCTTCCAGACTGGGATCTTTCTTCTGCGGGACTTCACAACAGGAGTCACTCTTCTGGGGGGCTTCCTGCCATGAGTTTCTCTTTTGTGGATTAGTACGGGGGTCTCCTTATTGAAGGGGTCTCTGTGGGGGTAACTTTATTTCGGGGGTCCCTACTGGGAGGGAAGGGGATCCGTAACATTCAGGGGTTGGGGGGCTGAATTGCGCTGCGGAAGGGGGGGAATGGTTGAATTGTGTTGTGAGGGAGGGGTGGTAAGCCGCTGGATCTCACGATTGGGCCGCCTGCTCTGGAATCCCTCACAATCCTCGCCATCACTAAATTTGCATGGCTATGGATTGGCAATCGCTTCCCGATTTGTGCTAATCAGGTGTAATTAACCTCTGGTGGGGGTATCTAGTCTCCCAAATGGAGAATCGTGCCCATTTTCTCAGGTTATACATTAATAGTTACAGCTAAGTCAGTGCCGGAAATTTGCTGGTGCCTCGAACCATTTATATGCTCACTTTTCGCTATTTGTACGTTAATGGGAATATTAAGATCCCTGCTCATGGGAAATTAGAGATGGACAATAAATGCCACAACCCAAGAATGATTTTTTTTAGAATCTAAGAAAACACTCACCTTTTATCTCATTAACTATTGATCTCAAGATTTTTGGGAGGAACTCAACATGAAATATAATAAATGGACTCTGTCTGTAGCCGTAGAGGGTCATGCACAAATGGTTAATGTGGGACTGAGTATGGTGCCACTTACACAATGATGCATGACATAACATGACCTAGAGCCACGGTCAATATAGAATCGGAATAAGTTGTTCGTAAAGCTTTGCTGTTAACATGCACTCGACTACAAAGTTAACTTCATTAGCCAACATTTCACGTTCCATGATTGGCAGGTTTTAGGCCAAGTCGGAAGAATGAAATTAAAGGATCGGGATAGTCAAGGAACGGTATTCCCTCTGGGCACTGACTATTCTTTGGAAGGCGGGAAACCTGGGCCAGTCTTGAGGAGAATTTTATCATATTCTCAAATTAGAAAGTTCAGTGCAGGTTGATCTCGCCCGGAGAAAAGATCCCAATAAAACTTACAAATCTTCATACTTTATGGAAAGGAAATAATACTAACTCTTACAGGACAAATATAAGCACTGTGATTGATAGCTACCACAAGTACAATAAGTGTAGAAAATAACCAACCTTAGAAAGAAAAAGCAAACAACGAAGGAGATTAAAATTGATGGACAACTTGATAGTCACAAAATAGAGAACAAATGTGACAGTCAGTCGTCATTATACTTCTCATTTGAATGGTTGTAGGTTGCAATGTGATAGACGAGAAGTGTTGTTGTGAAGATACTACATATATTTTATTTTGAAGACCTGATTGTTGATGGAAAACCTAACAGTTCCAAAATAGAGAAAAAAGCCTTCTCACAAAACTGCCAAGAAAAGCTTGCATTTACTGAGTGCTCTTAACGTGGAAAAACGACCCAAGACTTTCTGTAGGGGTTTATCAGACAAAAATGGGCTCGAGAAGCAGATGTGCGAAGAAGTGAGCCAAAAGCTTTATCAAAGGGATTGGTCTTAAGGAGTAACATGAAAGGTGGAGAATGAGATGCAGAAATGGAGGGAGAGAGGGAAGGAAAACCACAGGATCAGGCCTAGACGGTTGAAGGCACAGCTTTCAATAGTGGGGTAAAGTAAGTTGGGAGGATGGGGTGGTGAGAATGTCCAAAAGGCCGGAGTCAGAGGAATAGAGTGATTTAAGGGGATTTCTAATGCTAGAGATTGGGAGGCCATGGAAGGCTATAAACAAGGGAATATGATTTTTAAATATCCAGAGTTGGTGCCTGGGGACTAAACAGTTCCATGCTGTCCATGTCCAACATGTGACAAATGGAGGATTTTAGGAATATTGGTTTCTAAATATTGGGACAATTTAAGGGATAAATGGCTGGGGTTATAGTGCATTTGACCGCAGAAGTCATGTTTTTACAAAGGATTTTGTTTTGCTTCCAGGAAACAGCAGGTAAAATTGACCAGAGGAATGTGATTTGACTTGGGAGGTCCCTGGGGAGTAAATGTGCTTTTGCAGCCGGCAAAGATCATTTGTTTATCAGCTTTGAGAGATGAGATAATTTCTCAGTAGGGCCCAGGAATGCAAAGAGGCGGTTTAGGAGGAAAGATGCGGTTTAGGAGAAGGCTCCAGGAGAGAGAGTAGTTGAATTCTGAACTGCCTGACCCTGAGTCCACAATTCACCCACAGTAGGATAGTTATAAAAGAGTAATAACATGTAAAGTACAACAATCTTATCTGGGGAAAAGGAAGAAGCAGAAACATGCCAGGTGAACCAGCTTTGTGAAGATATTCAGCCAGAGTCTGAAGGGATTCTAACAGGAGCCAAATCTGTTTTACAAAACGACTATTACTCTATGCCATGCTAAGTTTAAGATAGATTGAGAGCTGTGTGTTTCTTTTCTTGTTGTTTTATGGTAAATTGAGTGCTGGTGTTAAAGGATAATTGTGAACTAATCTTTTTGAGTGTGAAGTTAAAAAGTTTAATGTGGTATTCACAATAAAGTTTTGCTTTAGAAATACCAAATCCCTATTTTTTCATGCAATTACTCTTGGAGCAAATCATTCTTTGTGCACAGTCTTACAAGTGCACTAAAATATTGGGGTTTTGGTCCAGTATCCTGGCCACTGTTGGGATCTGGTCTGGGATCGTAATAAACAAAATAAGAAAGCATGGATTAGAGGAACGTCATTTAAGTCTAGTCCAACCAGTTAATTCTTACAAAATTATTTCTAAAATTTTGCGCTACTTTCCCCTACAAATCCCAGAATGTATGTCGAATTTAAACTAACATTTTATAATACTCTGATCAGTTTAAGTCTTTGGCATATCTACTGTGCCAGCTTTATGAGAATCATCAGATTCTGTACAACCTTTGTTCATTGAAATTGGCAAGAATGTTTACAGATCTCAATCTAATTCTTCCCAGGTATGTTGGCCTTTCATGGATGTAAGTAACACAACAACATCTGTGAGTTTATTCAACGCCTCTGCTATTTTGTTTCAGAGAAGGGAATCCTTCTAATCTTCAATTTGCATGAGACTCATTAATAATATATTCATTGCCTGCGCTGAATGAGACGGTAGCACAGTGGGTAGCACTGTTGCCTCACAGTACCAGGGATCCGGATTAGATTCCCGACTTGGGTCACTGTCTGTGTGGAGTCTGCACGTTCTCCTCGTGTTTGTTTGGGTTTCCTCCGGGTGCTCCGGTTTCCTCCCACAAGTCCCGAAAAACATGGTTGTTAGGTAATTTGGACCTTCTGAATTCTCCCTCTGTGTGCCCAAACAGGCTCCGAATGTGGCGACGAGGGTTTTTTCACAGTAACTTCATTGCAGTGTTAATGTAAGCCTACTTTTGACACTAATAAAGATTGCAATTCTGAAAGGAAACTCAGGGCAGGGTTAAGGAACATTCCTGGTCTTCCCACGTTCCTTTCATGCACCCCATGGAAACCTAAACAACAAAGTTAAAGAGCTTTGGTTGACCTCTTCCAGCCTTGATTCTATTTTTGCAAACGTCCACATCCAGATCTGACAATAGGAACCACTGCCAGTTCACAATGCTCAGTATCCAAGGTTTCCATGCTGAACAATAGAGACCCGATTGAGGAGACATAGAGGCGCTCTGAGCAATGTTATTATCCCCACATGAAGAATGGCTTGTCAGATGAGGTGCTGAAGAGTTCTCACCAGATAGCAACTGCGCCCCAAAATGAATTCCTGTCTTGTGGAGGATAAAAAATGCATTCCTCTTTATAAAGATAAATGAGAACGATCGCAAGAGAAATAGTTCACAGTAAGATAATATTTTTACACTTTTGGTGGGAGATTGCGAATATATTACCTATATTACCAAAAGAATTGCAGCTTAAAAGTAGAATGTTCACTACATTTGAAAAAAGGATGAAAAATGACTGCGCGCTATTGATGACAAAATTCCCATGCTTGTGTGTTCAATGGAAGTTCTGATCTATTTATTTTAAATGTCAAATTCCATTGTCCCACTGATAAACAGGTATTTCACAGAAGCACCTTGGTTACTAATATAGAACAGTATGGTTTTGGCCTTGCTGGGATGCTGCTGGAAGTGCTGCCATTTTGCAGGTGGCTGTACAGTTGAGCAGCTGCAACATTGGCTTGCTTCTGCGGCAGTGCACTGCACAGAAACAAACACAATGCACTCGCTATCAAGCCATCTGTCATTGCAGCTGACAGAACCAGCTGTACGTGAGAACCAATTCCCTCATTATTTTTTGTTTAATAATAACTTTAACAATTTTAAAATGCATCATGCTGTCATGCTGGACGAGGCCCCATCCAGTTTGCATGACAAAAAGCAACTTCAAAAGATTGTTTTTTCATGTTAATACAGGTTTTGTTTTTTGCCAAATGAGTGGCATGCCTTTTCAATTTTGTTTCTTATTTATTCCTCAGTTTCACACAAAACAAAATAAAAAGAGACGATAAATGCACCTCAGTTCATTTTTAATTGAACAACAAATTATCAGGACAATTTTCCTCAGAACTTCTCGTGCTCCCCAAGTGTAACCTTCTTTATGCACATCCACGTGAAGCAGTAGGCTCCATAGCTCAGTGGTTAGAGCATTGGGCTAGTAAACCAGGGGTTGTGAGTTCAATTCTCACTGGGGCCTGTGCTTAAAATTTAGCTGATGATCGCACGTTGGATGGCAAATGGAGTTTTGGTGAGGACACAGAGGGAGTGGAGAAAGTTAGAGAGGTCAGTTAAGTGGGCAACAAGCTGCCGAAAGAGTGGGGATGTGGTGATGTAGTGGTATTGTCACTGGACTAGTGACCTAGAATACTGCAGTGGAGTTCCAGGCTCAAATACCATCACTGCAGAGGGTGGAATTTAAACTCCATAAAAATCTGGAACGAAAAGCCGAGTGATGACCATGAAACCATTGTCAATTGTCTTAAAAACCCATCTGCCATCCTTGCCTGGTCTGGCCTCAGTGTGACTCCAGACCCACAGTAATGTTGTTGACTCTTAACTGCTCCTCATGGGAAAATTGGGCTGGGCAATAAATGCTGGCACAGCCTGCAACACCCTCTGTCTGTGTGGATTTTGTATGTTCGCCCTATGTCTACATGAGTTTCCTCCTGGTGCTCCAGCTTCCTCCCACAGTCCAAAGATGTGAAGGTTAGGTGGATTGGCCATGCTAAATTGCCCCTTCTTGTCTAGGGCTGTGCACGTTAGGTTACGAGGATAGGGCAGGTGTACGGGAGAATGCAAATGGGTAGAGTGCTCATTTGAAGGGTCAGTGCTGACTCGAGAGGCCGAATGGTCTCCTTCCGCACTGTCGAGATTCTATGATTTTGCCACACCTTGGCCAGCTGAATGGGAGGTTCTTCCCCAAAAAGTATCACTATTTTGGTAAACAACAAGTAGCCCTGCCAGCAGGCTTGTCTGTATATGTTGCTAATTGTCAGCATATTTGGAACAAGTGTTTCAGGGTGCATTGTTGTAACACATTTGAAAGGTACCATCACAGACTGCAAGAGCATCATTTCAGTCAGTGGTTTATCAACATCATCTGAAATCACAGGAATCATTCCTTTGCTGGAGTAATCTTAACAGTGCCAAAGATAAAAATATATACATTTGAAGGAGTTTAGTCATTTGTGGTTTCATTTAAAGTGAAAATAGACTTCCTTGTCACATTGACAGAATAATCATACCTTGTTGGTTTCAGCCCTCGTTATTATTTCTCCCACGCACCATTGTAGCTGGGACCAACACTTCAATCCCAAATCAAAATTATGCTATATGGTGCCCTTGAAGCAGGCTAACATGTCTATGCACAATATGTGTACACATGTCTTCTGTAGAAATGTGTTAATAATGAAACTACACAAAGGTTCCAGCTGTGCTGGTTGCTTTATTTTCCACTCTTTCTACTTATGGGTCAATCTAACATAAGTATGCATAATTGCAGTTTAGCTGAAGTTGAATCTTCAGGTGCAGAGGACACAAAAATAGGCGAGACAGGAAGTTGCAATGAGGAAATAAGAACCTTACAAATGGATATAGATAGGTTAGGAGAGTGGGCCAAAATGTGACAGATGGAGTTTAACGTGGATAAGTGTGAGGTCATGCAATTTGGTTGAAAAAAATGGAAAGGCACCTGATGTGTTGGGTAAGCTGGGTCTGCGAGGACTGTGTTTACTGTAGCAGAGAGAGTGACAGGCTTCCAACACTTGAAGAAATGCAACTCTATTTTATTAAACTCTTAACTATTAAACATGCTTGAACTGTGGGTTGACACTATGCTGAGTTGACTGGAGACCTGAGGCTAACCTGACCAGACTATCTTACTACCACATGGTGGATGTTCTAGTTGTTGCTCACAGGCTCTAACTGTCTCAGAGGCTGCATCCCAAGAGAGCGGGAAAACTAGTGCCCCCTGGTTATATAGTGACCGTGTCCTGTCTGGTGATTGGCTGCTGTGTTTTGTATGTTCATTGGTCATCCTTTGTGTCACTCACTGTCTGTCTGTGCACCATCATATACTTCTGTGTATATTATGACAGCACTTTATTATCTAAATGGGGATAGACTTCAGGATGCTCCGATACAGAGGGATCTGGGTGTTCTTGCGTATGAGTTACAGAAAACGAACATGCAGATAATAAGGAAAGCAAATGGAATGTTGACATTTATAGCTAAAGGAATTGAGTATAAAGGTAAGGAAGTGTTGTTGCAACAATACAAGACATTGGTAAGACTGCACCTGGCACAGTTTTGATCCCCTTATTTGAGGAAAGATAGAGTGACATTGGAGGCAGTTCAGAGGAGGTTCACTGGATTGATTCCAGAGATGCGGGGTTTGTCGTATGAGGAGATATTGAACAGTTTAGGCCTATACTCTTTAGAGTTTAGAAGAAAGAGGGAGATCAAATCGAGGTATACAAGATGCTAAAATGTATGGATAAAGTAGACGTCGAGCAGACGCTTCCTCTGGTGGGGCATTCTAAAATGAGAGGTCACAATCTTAGAATAGGAGGGAGCAAATTTAAAACAGATTTGAGGAGAAACTACTTCACCCAAAGCGTTGTGAATCTGTGGAATTCGCTATCCCAGAGTGCGGTGGATGCAGGGACAGTGAGTAAATTTAAGGAGGAGTTAGACAGATTTTTAATTGGTAATGGATTGAAGGGTTATGGAGAACGGGCAGGACAAAGAACACCAACGAACAAAGAAATGTACAGCACAGGAACAGGCCCTTCAAGCCCGTGCCGACCATGCTGCCCGACTAAACTACAATCTTCTACACTTCCTGGGTACGTATCCCTCTATTCCCATCCTATTCATGTATTTGTCAAGATGCCCCTTAAATGTCACTATCGTCCCTGCTTCCGCCACCTCCTCCGGTAGCGAGCTCCAGGCACCCACTACCCTCTGTGTAAAAAACTTGCCTCGTACATCTACTCTAAACCTTGCCCCTCTCACCGTAAACATATGCCCCCTAGTAATTGACCCCTCTTCCCCGGGGAAAAGCCTCTGACTATCCACTCTGTCTATGCCCCTCATAATTTTGTAGACCTCTATCAGGTCGCCCCTCAACCTCCTTCGTTCCAGTGAGAACAAAACGGTGGAGTTAAGGCCAGGATGGGATCAGCCATGATCACATTGAGGGCACTTAGGCTCGGGAGGCTAAATTGCCTACTCCTGCTCCTAGGTCATATGTTCTAGAGAGGAGATGCTCTGGCTGATTTTACAATCCAGCTCTTTGTCTGTACCATTGTAGGTCACAGATGAGGGATATATCAGCCACGATAGAATGGTGGAGCAGACGAGCTGGGTCGAATGGCCTACTTCTGCTCCTATATCTTATTAACTTATGAAGGTGAAGCAGCGTTCCCTGATGGGAGATTGAATTGGATTAATGCACATAGACAGGATTCAGTTCCCAAGCACACCAACTTTCAATTATATAGCATCGTTAAACGAGTAGACATTGTGATGCTGAACTATGTGAGCAGATGACCAAACGTTTGATCAAAAAGACTCCACCAACAGATAGCTTTAACTCTGCAATAAAATTCTCCAACAGGTAGATACACAACCAAACCTGGGTGATTCAGCTTAAAACAATTTCAATGGGGATTCTGCATTTAGCTGGTAACATCCAAGTAAACAGGGTTCTTGAATTTCAGAGGAGGAATCTTTGGTATTGCAACAAAATTATTATTATTAAAAGAGTTATAGTTTACAAAGCATCTGTTTGTCCAACCCTGGAGTATGCAAGGTGTGTGGGCGACCCTTATGTAGCGAGAAATATAAATAAGAGCAAAATGATCAAAGAACAAAGAACAATACAGCATAGGAACAGGCTATTCGCCCCTCCAAGCCTGTACCGGTCATGATTCCACCCTTGGCCAAAACCTTCAGCACTTCCTTGTGCCATATCCCTCTATACCCATCCTATCCATGTACTTGTCGAGATGCCTTTTGAATGCTGTTAATGTATCTGCTACCAAGGCAGCAAGGTGGCACAGTGTTTATTACAGCTACCTCACGGTGCCAAGGTCTCAGGTTCGATCCCGGCCTTGGGTCACTGTCTGTGTGGAGTTTGCACATTCTCCCTGTGTTTGCGTGGGTTTCTCCCCCACAACCCAAAGATGACGAATGTGATATAAAATAGTTACTTTAGAGATATTAGTTAATGTAATGTAGAAATAAGCCACTTTGATTCTGGCAGATAGAGACAAAGGGATTGAGACCGCATGGAAAAAGCAGGAAGAGGTGTATCTATGAGAGTGATGCTGCATTGATAGGGGCCAGAGAAAGGGATTGGAAGTGAGCCAATCAGAATAGATCAAACAGGTCAGGAGGGATATAGGCTGACCTATGGGCGTCGAGTATGTGAAACTTGATACCATTTGAATTGATTTGCAGAGATCCCTTTGTCTCTTTGTTCATTCGCTTTCTGGAGTGTAGGAGACTGGATGTCTCTTATGTTTCTGTAAGATGAATCAAGCTTGCAAGCTAAATAAATAACTTCTTTTTACGTGCAAATCCATCTCAACTTTTATTGAGGCCAGACTGACGGAGAAAGAAATTTGGGAATCAACAAGATGTGCAGGGTAGGTGGATTGGCCACGTTAAATTGCCCCTTAATTGGTAAAAATGAATTGGGTACTCAAATTTTTTTTAAAATGTATCTGCTTCCACAACCTCCCCTGGTAAACGCGTTCCAGGCATTCAACACCCTCTGTGTAAAAAACCTGCCTTGCACATCTCTAAACTTTACCACATGTACCCTAAACCTATGCATCCTGGTGACTGACCCCTCCACCTTGGGAAAGAGTGCCTGCCCATCCCGCTCTGTCCATGCACCTCATAAGCTTGTAGACCTCTATCAGGTCATCCCTCAATCTCCGTCTTTCTAATGAAAACTGTCCGAGTCTATTCCGCCTCTCCACATAACTAACACCCTCCAGACCAGGCAACATCCTGGGAAACCTCTGCTGCACCATCTCCAAAGCCTCCACATCCTTCTGGTAGTGTGGTGACCAGAATTGTTTGCAATATTCCAACTGCGGCTTTACCAAGGTTCTGTACAACTGGTAGCATGACTTGCCAGTTTTTATACTCGTTGCCCCACCCACTGAAGGCAAGCATTCCGTATGCTTTCTTGACTACCTTGTCCACTTGTGTTGCCACTTTCAAAGATCTGTGGACCTGCACGCCCATATCTTTCTGACTTTCTATATTTCTAAGAGTTTTGCTTATGTTAGACCTATCAAAATGCAATACCTCATATTTGTCTGGATTAAACTCCATTTGCCTTTTCTCTGCCCAAGTCTCCAACCTATCTATGTCCTTCTGAATCCTCTGACAATCCTCAACACTATCTGCCACTCCACCAACCTTGGTGTCATCCGCAAACTTACTAATCAGACCAGCTACATTTTCCTCCACATCGTTTATGTATACTACAAACAGCAGAGGTCCCAGCACCAATCCCTGTGGAGCACCACTAGTCACAACCTTCTGTTCCGAAAACCATCCTTCTACTGCTACTGCTACCCTTTGCCTTCTGTGACCGAGCCTGTACTGTATCTCGCCACCTCACCTCTGATTCCGTGTGACTTCACCTTTTGTACCAGTTTGCCAAAAGGCACCTTGTCAAGGGCTTTACTGAAGTCCATCCACTGCCCTCCCCTCATCAATCATCTTTGTCATCTCTTCAAAAATCTCGATCAAGTTAGTGAGGCACGAACTCCCCTTCTCAAAACCATGCTGTCTATTGCTAATGAATCCATTTGTTTCCAAATGGGCATAAATCCTGTCGCTGAGAATTCTCTACAATAATTTACCTTCTACCGACGTGAGGCTCACCGGCCTATAGTTTTCTGGATTATCCCTGCTATCTTTCTTAAACAGCGGTACCACATTAACTATTCTGCAGTCCTCTGGGATCTCACCTATAGCCAATGAGAATGCAAAGATGTCAGTTAAGGCCCCGGCAATTTTCCCCCTTGCTTGCTTCAGTATTCTGGGTCAGGAGACATATCTACCTGAATGTCTTTTAAAACACCCAATACCTCCTCTGTTTTGATGTCAACATGACCCGACTGTCCACACACCGCTACCCAAGAACCATCTTCCACAACGTCCTTTTCTTTGGTGAACACTGATGCAAAGCACTCATTTTGTACCTCGCCTATTTCCTCTGGCTCAACACATAGATTTTTTTTAAATTTAGAGTATCCAATTATTTTTCTTTCCAATGAAGGGGCAATTTAGCCTGGCCATTCCACTTAGCCTGCACATCTTTGAGTTGTGGAGGTGAGACCCATGCAAACACGGGGAGAATTTGCGAACTCCACACGGACAGTGACCCAGGCCAGAACCCAGGTCCTCAGTGCTTTGAGGCAGCAGTGCTAACCATTTCGCCAAGACCCTAGGGATTTACCGGCCTTCAATCCCATCAATTTCCCCAACACTATTTCCCTACTAATACTAATTTCCTTCAGTTCCTCCCTCTCACACAATGCTGTGTACCCCAACATTTTTGGTACTTTATTTGTGCCCTGCTTTGTATGTATTCAGTTAGTCAGCTATTTCTTTGTTCCCCATTATAAATTCCCCTGTTTCTGATAGTAAAGGAACAACATTTGTCTTCACCAATCTTTTCTCTTCACCTACCTATGCAAGCATTTACAGACAGTTTTTATGTTTTGTTGCAAGCTTACTCTTGTACTCTATTTCCCCCTTCTTAATCAAACCCTTTGTCGTCCCTCCTTTGCTGAATTCTAAACTGCTCCCAATCCTCAGGAATGATTTTTTTTTCTGGTCAATTTGTATACCTCTTTCTTAGATCTAATACTATCTCTAATTTCCCTTGTCAACTATGGTTTGGCCACATTACTTTTTTCCTCAGACAGGAATGAACAATTGTTGCAGTTCACCCATGCATTCCAGCTCTGACTGACAGTTGATCACTGCATCAAAAGCGGTTAAGTGCTTTCTGATGAGAAAAAGAGAAAGTGAAAGCACCTGGATGTTTCCAAACATTGTAGTTAGCTTCACAGCAGGGTGCTTGAGATGCATTCAAGCATGAAGGGAAATGAAAATAAACAATCCAGGCACCTTGCTGTCTGGAAGCTATTACCTTGTCAATTACAACCTAGTAAATGCTATTTATGTTTGAAAGTGAATAGAAGTCACACAGATCAAAGGATCTGAGGGGGTTTAATGCCTTGTGGTGTGTTTTGATGTAGCAGCTGCTGTTTTCAACAATTCTGTCTGAGACAGCAGGTGTAAGGGGCAGGTAAGTAAAAAGCAATAATTTTTCACTGTCTTTACCGGGTTTGATCTTTAGTTTACATGCTGACTGATGTGGGGAGGGTCTCTGAGACAGAGGTTGGTCTTTGATGGGAGGCTCCTAGATGTGGAAGGTTCTCTGATATTGGCGGGTCTCAGATATGGACATCTCTGATATGGGGGAAGCTCTGATATGGGGTGCTCTGATATGGCAGTCTCATGGGAGGGTCTGATGGGGCGATTTAATGGTGGGTTTGATGGAGGGTTTGATTGGGTTATCTGATGGGGGGTCTGATTGGGGTCTCTGATGGGGAGTCTGATGGGGTGGGGTGAGCACTGTTTGCATTGTTGGAGGCAGGAGGCCTCTGCTGGATTTTGGGGGCATCTATGTTAAATACATACCCCCTTGATCTGCCACAAGGTCCAGCGCATCAGGGCCATGCTTAAAAATACTTGTACCAATCCACGCTTAGTGTAGCTCCACTTTATTTTAAGACAGAGGAAGTGGACAGGAGACTCATTTGGGTGACAAGGAGCACTTAAAGTTCAAGTGGAAATGGGTGGGGCAGATCTTTTTCGCTTTGTTTTTGACCAGCAGCAGGGGAGTATCAACTTTGGTCAAAAAATGTTCCCTTCAAAATGGAGAATTGTGTAAAGGATAAGAGGGGAGGGATGGGTAGACATGTGATTATTAAGGAGCTTGTATATGGAGCATCTGTCTCAATAATGAATGTTAGTGGCCCTTCAAATCACTCCCCGGAGTTTTTCCTTAATTCTTCATGGACCTTGCAGAACTGGCTTCGACAAATAATTTTGTGGCGGGGTCTTTGATTGTTATTTGGATCCCTTGATGAATAATCTCCAAATAACCACAATTCCCCCGAGGCGACAGGCAAGGGTATTGTCAAGGGCATCTGTATGTGATAAGGTGGGATGCCTAGATGTGTGGAAAATTTTCTATTCGCCCCCCCTCCCACATGCCGGGTGGGAGAATCGCCGGGGCGCCGCGCGAATCGTGCCACGCCGCCCCGATCCCCGCAAGCGATTCTCCCACCCCCCGGAAACCAGCGGCGCGTGATTCGCACCAGTCGCTCGAAGAACCGGCGAGTGGCAATTCTCCGGCCGGATGGGCCGAGCGGCCACTACGACACAAAAGGTTCCCACCGGCGCCGTCCACCCCTGGTCGCTGCCGGCGAGAACTCTGTGGGAACGCTGTGGGGGGGGGGGAGCGGCCTATGGGGGGGCTCCTTCACCGGGGTGGCCTCCGATGGGGTCTGGCCCGCGATTGGGGCCCACCGATTGGCGGGCCGGCCTCTCCCCCCCCCCGGGCCTAACTCCTTCTGCGCGCGGCCCCAGAACACCGGCTCCATGTTGGTGAGGGGCCGGCGTGCATAAGACGTTCCCCACGCATGCGCAGGATGGCGCGGCCCAACTGCGCATGCGCAGGATTGGGCTGCCCGAACTGCGCATGCGCGGGTTAGCGCGGCGCCCATTTGGCACCGCGTAAGGATGCTGGAGCGGCATGAATCACTCCAGGGCCGTGCTGGCTCCCTGTGGGTACCAGAATAGGTCGTGTCCGGGCCCTGTTTGCGCCGTCGTGAAACGCGACGGCGTTCACGATGGCGCGAACACTTGGCCTCAATATCGGAGAATCGCCCCCTACATCTTCAAGATAAATAATTCATAATTTTCTTAGCACGTCATCTTCATTAAGGGCAGCACGGTAGCACAGTGATCAGCACAGTTGCTTCACAGCTCCAGGGTCCCAGGCTCGATTCACAACTTGGGTCACTGTCTTTGCGGAGTCTGCACGTTCTCCCCGTGTGTGCGTGGGTTTCCTCCGGGTGCTCCGGTTTCCTCCCACAGTCCAAAGATGTGCAGGTTAGGTTGATTGGCCATTCGAAATTGCCCTTAGTGTCCAAAAAAGTTTAGTTCGGGTTACGGTGATTGGGGGGAGGCGTGGGCTTTGGTCGGGTGCTCTTTCCAAGAGCCGGTGCAGACTCGATGGGCCAAATGGCCTCCTTCCGCACTATAAATTCTATGTAAATTCAATGATCGATATCATTCCAGAACTGATTATTTACTCCACGCCTAGAAAAATCCTACATTTGGTACCCTCCTGTTCCATAGGTAGCATCATGATCTCTGACATACTCCTGTCTCCCTTGTGTTTTGATTTGAGGGCTTGACCCCGCAATCTAGGTCATGGAGCTTTGAGCACAGTAAGGAGTCTTACAATACCAGGTTAAAGTCCAACAGGTTTGTTTTGAATCACCAGCTTTCGGAGCTCCTCAGGTGCATCACGAGGAAGGAGCAGTGCTTCGAAAGCTAGTGATTCCAAAAAAAACCTGTTGGACCTTAACCTGGTGTTGTAAGACTTCTTACTGTGCTCATTCCAGTCCAATGCCGGCATCTCCACATCATGGAGTTTTCATACATCTGTGCTTTGGCATAAATCCTTTATTACGCATTTTAAGAAAGTGTTTTGAGCTTTTTTAACTCAGTCAATTCCCTTTCTGATGTGACCCCCTCTATTTTGTGGGAAACCTGCAAGGCCTATGCTTGGGGGCTGGTTATGTCTTACACAGCGATCAAAAGGTGCAGAATGCTGGAAAGCCTACACTGGTTGGAGGCTAGATTGGCTGAAGAGTATGGAAGGAATCCTCACCAGTATTTGTTGAGGGAGGTTAATGAAGCTGAGATGCCTCTTGATTCTTTGCTGATCCAACAGGCCGAAAGAAGTCTAATGTTTGTGATGTATAAATTGTATGAGTTTGGGAACAAGCCGAGTAAATATTTAGCCGTTTTGATTAAGGAGAGGGCTGATGCTCGGGCTATCCCCTCTGTACATGATTCTAGGGGTAACGGGCTAATTAAAACCAAAGACATTAGTGGGAATTTCAGAATTTGTATGCTGAACTGTATAGGTTGGGCCAGACTGGAAATGTATTGACGTATATGGAGCACTTTGTCTCTGCTTTTGCGCTTACTATGACTTTGAAGGATCAACGATTGGTCCTTCATGCTCCTATTTCAAAAAGAGAGGTAGGTGGCTATGGCCATGAGGGAGCTCCAACCGTGCAAAGCCCCTGGGCCAGAAGGCTTTGGTTGTGGGTTTTACAGGGAATTGAAGGACCTGTTGACAGATCCGTTATACGATATGTACTGTCATTCGAAGCCGGTCAATTACCACTGATGCTCCAGGAAGCGAATATTTCCCTGATTTTAAAGACAAGCAAGACCCCGGAGGAATGAGCTTCCAAAAGGCCAATTTCACTTCTGAACGTTGATTTGAAATTCTTGTCCAAGGTGTTGGCACGACGTTTAGAGGGAATTCGACCATTGACCATTCAGGTTCATAAAAGGTTAGTTTTCTAGCAGTAATGTCAGAATGTGATGCATGTTTTCCAAAATTGGGCGTTGGATGGGTTGGATTTCCATAGGTACAGATAAATCTTTTAATAGGATGGAATGGAATTACTTGGTTTACACACACGTTGCTGTTTGCATTGGTTATGGAGCCTCTAGTGGAGGCAAAATCCTCTGATATTTGGGCTGCGCTGTTGGGGGGAAGCAGCACAAGATCACGCTTTATGCTGATGATATGCTGCTGTTTGTATCGAAGTCGGACCTTTCAGTTCCTGCTATTATCAATGTGGTAGAGTTCACACACTCCAGTTATAAGATTAACTTTACAGAGTCTGAAGCTATGCCACAGGGAGGGTTGAGAGGTAGACCACCTTGCTAATTTCATGGCTTGATGGTCCCCGCCAGGGTTTACTTATCTGTGCACTGTAATAACTCCCTTTTTCAAATAACTATACGGGGCTAATTTCCCTCAGTTCATTTTGCCTGTTAGGTGGGACCTCACTCATTGGTCCTCCCTGCCAGTCTCATGGCTGGGTAGGATTGCATTGATTAAGATGAATGTTTTGCCGAGACTGTTGTATCCCTTGCAGATGTTGCCAATCTTACTCTCTGATAAGGTTCTTGAAGTAGTTCAATGGAATGATCAGTTTGATAATATGGCATAATAAAAAGAAGCCTTGTTTGAAGTTCATCAAGTTGCAGCACTAAGGTTCTGAGGGGTTGTCGGGCATCCAGAATATGAGATTATATCAATTAGCCTCTCATTTTAGGTTTATAAAAGACTGGGTTGGAAAGGATCCTACCCCTGTTTGGCTCAATATTGAAGCAGATCAGTCGCTATATCCTTTGGGTAAGGAAGAAATTTGTCATGGTTTGGAATCAGCACCAATTGCTGGATATTCTGTTCTGCTTCACTGCCAGACTCATTCGAACCAGAATTCATGAAAATGAAAAATGAACATCGCTTATTGTCACAAGTAGGCTTCAATGAAGTTACTGCCACATTCCTGCGCCTGTTCGGGGAGGCCGGTACGGGAATTGAACCCGTGCTGCTGGCCTTGTTCTGTCGTACAAGCCAGCTGTTTAGTCCACTGTGCTAAACCAGCCCCTAATTCACCAGCAATATTCCCAGGAATGCCACAAAATTGATGGATTTGAGCTGCGACAATAAATTAATCTCACTGCAGATAATTTGGACAGGTAATTCATGCTGTAAGAATCCTGCTAATTATAGAGTTTAAGATCTTGACATAAAAGTCAACCTCTGAGACCCAAAACGGGAACAATTGAAACCATGCATGTAGCAAACAGATTCTACAGATTTTTAACATTTTAAATCTTTTTTAAAAATGTATCTTTCGTCACTCTATCTCTTTTATTTCTCACTTAATCCAATAATTAGTCCTCTTTCTGTAACTAATTTGACTCCAATTCAACCTATTTCCTTCAGTTTGTGCTGGTTCTTTCTCAATCTTAAGTTTCATTGATTAAGACCATTAGACCCAATGTTCATATGGTCGCAAATATTCTGTTGACTTTGCTATTAAAACTATAGAAATTTATAGTTGCGGGTGGCACGGTGGCACAGTGGTTAGCACTGCTGCCTCATGGCACTAAGGACCCGGGTTCGATCTTGGCTGTGTGGCATTTGCACATTCTCCTCGTATCTGCGTGGGAGTCGCCCCCAAAGATGTGCACGGTAGATGGATTGGCCACTCGAAATTGCCCCTTAATTTAAAAAAGAATTTATCGTAGTGAAGAAGGCTGCTTGTGACTTTGCTGCTCTTTGCAAGACCAGTCTTGCTTCTTTCCACATCCCAGCTTTCTGGTGATAACCTTTTAAAATGATTTATGGAATCAGCTTCTGTCACCCTTTCAGTGAGAGCATTACAGATCCTGACTGCTTCTTAAATGAAGTAAATATAACCCCATCCCTTCTCTAGACCTTTGGTCAATCATCTTAAATCAATTAACTCGAGTTATTGATCCACTCACTAGAGGGAACATCGATTTTACCTGCTCTATCGAAATTCTTGATCTGGTGACTCCTTAAACTTCACCGTTCCAAAGAGAACAGCTCTAACTTTTCCAACCTCGGCTCACTCCCCCACCCTATCCCCATAACCCCACCCAACATTTTGACACTAAGGGACAATTTAGCATGGCCAATCCACCTCACCTGCACATCTTTGGACTGTGAGAGGAAACCGGAGCACCCGGAAGAAACCCACGCAGACACGGGGAGAATGTGCAGAGCTCATTTTGCATCCGAACCACCACCTTTCTCTTAATTCTATGGGCTTCCATCATGAGCTTCCTCTCTGGCATTTTGTCCAATGTTTTCCGAAAACCCTTTTATGCAACTTTTATCCGCCACACTCCTTGATCAATGTTTTTCTGCTACCTCATCAAATAATTCAATCAACTTAGTTTAACTTGTTGGCTCTTCTTGATTTAACCTATGCCTTTCCAAATGAATGTTTATTTTCTCCCTGATAATGGCTTCAAATAAACACTATTGATGTTAAGCTGAGTAGACTGCAGTTTCCTGATTTATCCTTCTCCCCTTTTTAAAATAAGGGCAAAACATACTCCTTTAACCAATGAGCACTGAAAGATTGTGACCAATGCCTCTGCTATTTCTATGTATGCTTCTTTCAGCAACCCGAAGTGCATCCATTCAGTCCAGATGACTTACCAACATTCAACAATGATGATCTTTTTAATACATCTTTTCTACCTATTATTCGTCTGTCAATAACTTCAGATCCATATATTAATGTAACTTTCACATCGTCTGCTTTCTTTATGACATTAGGTGTGAAACTGCCATTTAATATTTTAGCATTAACATAATCATATTCCTTTGGGTTCTTATTAGGCATTTTCCCTAACTCATCTCTGACACTTTATGCATTTACAATGTGTTTTAAAGTTCAATTTAATGACACCAGCTAAACTTGTCTCAGAATCTTCCTTTGCCTTTGATTTAACTTTTTTCAATTCTCTCTGCACTTTCCTTGCTCTTCTTTGGTTTTTAACTGAAATGTACTCCTGCTATTTGTCATTAGCCTTCTTTTTCTGTTTTACTTTCATTTTCTTTGTTCTTTTTTTTCTTCGTTCAGGGAATGTGGGCGTCGCCGGCTGGGTCAGTATTTGTTGTCCATCCCTAATTACCCTTGAACTGAGTGACATTCAAGAGTCATCATCATTGCTGTGGTTCTGGAGTCACATGTAGGCCAGACCAGATAAGGACGGCAGATTTCATTCCCTGAAGAACATTAGTGAACCAAATGGGTTTTGTGACAAGCGGCAATGGTTTCATGGTCATCATTAGATTTTTAATTCCAGATTTTTATTGAATTCAATTTTCACCATCTACCGTGGTGGGATTCAAACCTTGGTCCCCAGAGCATTACCCTGGCGACTCTGGATTACTAGTCCAGTGACAGTACCACCACGCCCTGTCTCAGAGCATGTAAACTGTGTTAGGTCTTCCTTTGCGCTTCAAAGGAATATCCCTCATCTGTACCTGAACGATCTCTGGCCTCAGTATCTTCCAATGTCCCATTACTGCTTTACCCTGAAATCACATTTATCAACCTACTTTTTCTTAAAACCCGGAAATGAGCTCTTTGCAGTTGAACAGTTTCATCTTTGATATTTTTTGGTCTCTTTCCATAATTGTTCTAAACCACATTACATTGTAGTCACTGTTAGCCGGATCATCACCGAGTGTAGCACATTTTACATCACCGACTTAACTTCCCAGAACCAGACAGAAACATTGCTTCTTTTCTAACGAAAGAGAAAATGCTGGAAAATCTCAGCAAGACTGGCAGCATCTGTAGGGAGAGAAAAGAGCTAACGTTTCGAGTCCGATGACTCTTTGTCCAAGCTTCTTTGCTTCTTTTCTAGTTGGATTGGTGACAAATTGATCACGGAAGCACTCCTGGTCTTTTTTCAGAAATGCCTTTCCTTTCTCATCCTCAGCATGATGTATTTTGCCTCGTCTGAATTAGGATAATAAATGCCACATCATATCACAACTCTATTTTTGTTGCATGCCTTTACCAGCATTTTATTTTTCATCCACCTCCTTCCCACTGCTTAAAAATCTATCGAAAACTTAGAACAATGCAAGTTATTAACTCACCATTGCAGAAATTTCCCAGGAAGAATATCAAATTCATTGCAGTTGTTGTAAGATGCCCAGTTCCAACAATTTCAGTACCAGTTCCATGGAGGTGTTTCAGCAAAATATATGGGTGACCAGTTTGTCACTTAGACAGAATACAACAATCCCACAGCATCCTAGAAGCAACTTTGCATGTGTGTTGGATGTCATAGCAGCTGGTGCTGGAACACAAGGGAACACTGCTAAGATGCCGTGTTCAAATGCAGTAAAGGCCCAATTTCCGATCGCCTTTACTGCCTCATTCCAGTTTTTGAAACAATTATCTTCTATAAGTTCTGACGCTGGAAGTTTGCCAGTTGAAACAATTATCTTCTATAAGTTCTAACGCTGGAAGCAATTATTAAATCAGGGGATTTAGGTAACATCACAAGCAATCTGATTGCTGGAGTTAAGTCATTGTCTTGAAATTAATCCAGAATATCTGATACATTATGATAAGACATAACTGTTCATTTTTTCGGATGATTTTATTATTTTGGCTCTATTTAACATGAATGGAGGCTGTCACTGCAGTTGACGATTGCCAATGCGTTTCATGCTGATGATGAGTGACAACTTTCACACTGACGGTTTAATGATGGTCACACTACTGCTGCAAATTGAATGAAAATAAATTACACTTTGAGCGCGAACAAATACCAGTGCCAGCATGTTTATATGCTGAACCAAGAAGCGTGTTCAAAATTGCAAGTAAGACCAACATTTTCACACACACACATGTTTGTGAAATGTTAACCAAGAAAAAAGTATTTTGTTACAGCTGTCAATGAAATTATTATTGATCTGTGGTTCAGAAATGGATAGTAAGTGGAACGTTCACAATTTGCGAGACAAAATGACACATTTAAGGACTGGGCACAGAAGTTAGAGACTGCCAGATGCCATGAGTCAGTAATGATTGAAAGGTACTAAAACATATTTATAATGAAAAAAATAAGTTAATTTCCCTTGTGTCTACCCATCTGTTAGTCCAACCATTTTTACACACGTGCTTATCCCATCACAGCAACAGATGGAAATTTAAATACAATTAATAATTCTGGAATTAAAAGCTAGTCTCAGTCATGATGACTATTGTCAATTGTTGCAAAAACTCATCTGATTCACTAATGTCCTTTAGCGAAGGACATAATAATAACAATCTTTATTAGTGTCGCAAGTAGGCTTACAATAACACTGCAATGAAGTTACTGTGAAAATCCCCTGGTGGCCACACTCCGACGCCTGTTCAGGAACACTGAGAGAATTAAAAATGTCCAATTCATCTAACAAACACGCCTTTCGGGACTTGTGGGAGGAAACCAGAGCACCCAGAGGAAACCCACGCAGACACGGAGAACGTGCACACTCCACACAGTCAGTGGCCCAAGCGGGAATCAAACTCAGGTCCTTGGCGCTGTGAAGCAACAGAGCTAACCACATCTGCCATCCTGATCTGGGCCACAGGCGTGTGCAGAGGTTCTAAAATGACCTCTCAGTTGTAGCAGAAATGCTACTGAAAAGCAATAAGGACAGACAACGAGCATTGATGTCGGCCTTTATTGTTACAACTCCCTCCTTAACAGCACTGTGGGTGGACTGTACCACATGGACTGCAGCGGCTCAAGAAGGTGGTTCAGTGCCACATTCTCAAGGCCAATTAGGGATGAGCAATAAATACTGACCTAGCCAGTGATACTCCTATCCTGGGAATGAATAATTTTTTTAAAAAGCTTGTCTGTTTGTGATGAATCTGCTCTCAGGTCTCAGAAGTGAAGGATATCGGATGGGATTTTCCAAAGACCCCCCCCAATCCCCACTACAGCGTGTTTTGCAATGGCTAAGGCGGCCTGCCATTGGTCAGTGGCAGGATCTTCCGGTCCCATCGCTGTCAACGGGGTTTCATATTTTTCGCGACCTCTGCCGCCGGGGAACCCGCCGTGGGGGCTCGCCGTCGGCGGAACCGGACGATCCCACAGGCGGAAATGGCCAGAAAACCCCTCCCATTACTGCTGAAATGTACAGAATCTCTGGTGCAATCCCTCTTTATAAACAAAAATGGGTTACAATGAAAATATATTCGATGGAAAAGTTCAGACCAGAGAGAAAAGCTTACATTCAAGAAGATCTGCACTCAAAGAGCTGACTATTACAGCAAAGGAAGTGGGGAACGAGGTTAAAACCTTCACCCATTAGCAATTTATGTAGATCAGGGATGTACACAAGAGACGTTGCTGTACATTATCCACCCATAGTTTAGAGGGGAGAAAATGCCCTCCGGTTCGATGATCTACTGTGACATAAATTGGAAACTCACTGTCAAGCAAAGCAAATCAAAATGCAACATTTGCATTGGGATGCTACAGACTGAATTCAAATCATACTGATGTGAGATAAATACTGGTTACAAGATTAGAAACTCAGCACATCCCCTCCATCAATTATCATTACTTTGACAGTCCTGATACTAGATTCTGCTGCTTGAAGTGTCTCTAATAGGCTTATGGCACTTGCATGGTGTCGCGGAGCTAAAATAATATTACAGATAGGGTAGTACCAGCTCAATAGGAAGAGATATCATAGAACTTACAGTGCAGAAGGAGACCATTCGGCCCATCGAGTCTGCACCGGCCTTTGGAAAGAGTACCCCACTCAAGCCCACACCTCCACCCTATCCCCGTAACCCAGCAACCCAACCTAACCTTTTTGGACACTAAGGGCAATTTAGCATGGCCAATCCACCTACCCTGCACATCTTTGGACTGTGGAAGGAAACCGGAGCACCCAGAGGAAACCACGCAGACATGGGGAGAATGTGCAGATTCCGTACAGACAGTGACCCAAGCCGGGAACTGAACCTGGGACCCTGGGGCTGTGAAGCAACAGTGCCAACCACTGTGCTACTGTGCTGCCCGCATCTGCAGTCTGCAAATTCACCTGGTCTCCAGGTGAACAAATCCCAGGGGTGGATGAGGTTCCTTTGGTTGCTTGATGCAGCCACGTCGTAAAGGCATTCATTGGTCCTTTCCGAATGAAGTTACAACTTCACCGGGAACATAAACCTGGGGCCATTTTCTGACAATTCAGTGTGATTTTATTCCACACAACAATAATGAGAATTAATTGTGAGCTTTATCTTAGAATAGTGGAGCCCACAAGGAGGCCATTCAGTCAGCTTTTTCAAAGTAAGGCATGAGAAGGTAGAAAAAAGGCTGAATGTGCAATAATAAAAGTGACAAGAAAACAAAAGTTGAAAGAAAATAATGGACAGAACAACTGAATAGAAGAAATTAATGTCTACAAAATTTTGCAGTCTGCCATATTCATGAGTACCATGTCCATTCTTTACTTGGCAGTTCCTACTGTCCAGTAAAATTTCTAATCTCGGTCCTACTTTTGCTCACTGCCTATTCTCTCTCTTTGTCCTCTGAGAAGCCTCCTTGAGTGATTTGCTAAGTTGATGACTCTACGTGACTGCAAGCTGTTGACACAAAGAGTTTGAAACCTGGCAGGGATGGAGCTTTTACAATCAATAGCTAAACAAATATTTATCTGTACACACACAAGAAGATGCTGTGAAGTATGGAAAAATATTTCAGTTGGTTGACATTCTAGTAGTGTTTCAGCCATTGAAGGTCTTGACGTGCAGTGGGGAGCGTTCCTGATCCTGAACCAGACGTTCTGGGTTTGGGTCACACCCCAGGACTCGATGGTCAAGGAAGGTGCATATATAATGCAGCCAGGCAGATTGATAATCCGTCTGTAAATCCTTCCAAATTATTCCAGTGGGAGATGAGAAGAGCAGGAGCGATTTCTGGTCAGCCATGTGACCGACAAAATGTTGGAGCTTCTTCCATCATTATCCACAGTTCCAGTCTACAACACAGCACAGAATCTCAGAGTGATCTGTAACACCAGACAAGAGTTTAGTGAAGATTGGAAAGAAAACTTGCAGTTGCAATCACAACCTCGTGGTACCCATAAGACATAGGAGCAGAATTAGGCCACTGGGCCCATCGAGCCTGCTCCGCCGTTCAATCATGGCTGATATTTTTTCATATCCATTCTCCTGCCATCTCCCCATAACCCCTGACCCCCTTATTAATCAAGAACCTATCTATCTAAAGCATATCTTGGTAGTGTAGTCACTTTTTTAATGGAGAAATGTTGGGGCAGCACGGTAGCACAGTGGTTAGCACAGTTGCTTCACAGCTCCAGGGTCCCAGTCCTGGCTTGGGTCACTGTCTGTGTGGAATCTGCACGTACTCCCCGTATCTGCGTCGGTTTCCTCCGGGTGCTCTGGTTTCCTCCCACAGTCCAAAGATGTGCAGGTTAGGGGGATTGGCCATGCTAAATTGTCCTTAATTTCCAAAAAAAGGTTAGGTGGGATTACTGGGTAACGGGGATAGGTTTGAAGTGTGGGCTTAAGAGGGGTGCTCTTTCCAAGGGATGGTGCAGACTCGTTGGGTCGAATGGCCCCTTTGTGCACTGTAAATTCTATGAAAGCATGGCAGCCAATTTGCATACAGCATGGCCCCACTAATAGCGATCTGATAATCACCATAACTCCGACCACTGACTGGAAAGGCATCAGAAAGACTTGCGCATGTGCACTCTGTCCAAATTGCAACATCCGTCATTTCCATAACTTCCATTTGGCAGCAAGAACTCAAGAGTATGGGGATCCAGTGAGTTTGTTTTGCATTCCATCTATGACCTGGCTTGCAGGTGCTGCCTTTGGCCAAGGACTTCAGATGTAGCTGGTTAGCTCATCCATACATACAAACATACAAATTAGGAGCAAGAGTAGGCCTCTCGGCCCCTTGTGCCTGCTCTGTCATGGCTGATCTGACTGTAACCTCAACCCCACATTCCTGTCTACCCCCGATAAACTTTCATCACTTTGTTAATCAAGAATCTATTTAGCTCTACCTTAAAAACATTCAGACTCAGTTTCCACTGTCTTGTGAGCAAGAGAATTCAAGAGACTCACAACCCATTTGGGAAATGTTTCCCCAAATCTCCATCTTAAATGAGCGAACCCTTATTTTAAACAGTGACTTGTTCTATATTATCTCACAAGAGGAAACATCCTCACGACATCCACCCTGTCAATATCCTTCAGGATCTGAAAGATTTTGATCATGTTACCTCTTACTTTTTTAAACTTAAGGACAAAATTAACCTCACCAACCTTTCCTCATAAAGCAACCTGCCAGTTCTTGATATTAGTCTGGTAAACCTGCCCTCATAATTTAACTCTTTAAGACAATCGTTTTTTCCTGCAGAAATGATCTTCTCCGTGAATAATTTACATTATGTCAATCACAAATGGACCATTTCCAAAAGGTGGCAAGCAAGCGAGAGAAACATTGATAAAGGCTGCCGGCTTTGAAATGTTGACCCAAATCTTCTGACCAGGGTCAGAATGGTGATCAGACAGCAGAATCTTCCAATGGAGATACTGTAAAAATGGCTCAGCAAAGGAAATCTTGGAGGGGGAACTGAAGACATGCCCCTTTTTACAGAACCAGCTGCCATTTTCTGGGAGAATGCTTAAATGTCCAAAAGCTTCTCAGTTTGTTAGCGAATGTATGTGTGTATAAGTGAATGGGTAAATGTTTAGGTATGTAATTAGGTAGGGTAGTTAAGTGGTTGAAGGGGTAGGGGATGACAGCTAGGTCAGGTAGTAAGTGGGTTGGGCAGCAGCTGGGTACAGTTGCGGCTGGGAAACATGATAGCTGGGCAGTCGGGCAACTGGAAGAGTGGTGAAGTTGGGTCAGTTCATGACAGGAGAGAGTCAGGGGTGTGAAAGATGAAGGTGCTGGGGGAGTTGGTTGGTGGGCGTAGTCAGGACAGTGGGCTGAGGGCATTGAGGCAGGGAGTTGGAGGGGTGTGGTAGTCACCACTGATGTATATATTGTATATATAGGATGTTGATATAGGTGCTTTACGGTAAGGCCCCTGTACTACAGGTACGGGGTAGATCCCTGCCTGCTGGTTCCGCCCAGTAGGCAGAGTATAAATATGTGTGCTCCCAGTACAGCAGTCATTTTGTCAGCTGCTGTAGGAGGCCACACATCTCAGTGTAATGAAGCCTCGATTACATCCTACTCTCGTCTTTGTGTAATTGATCGTGCATCAATTTATTGCACTGAGTTTTTCAGAAGATGGACCTCCGCATCACTCCGGATCGCCTGCAGCTGCAGCCGCAAGCAGACAACGCCAAAAAGGACTTTGAACATTGGCTAGCCTGTTTTGAAGCGTACATCAGGTCTGCGCCAGACGAAATTCCAGAAGCACAGAAGCTCCAGATCCTTTACACGCGGCCGAGCTCCAACGTCTTTCCACTTGTCCAGGATGCGCTGACCTACGCAGAGGCCATGGCGCTACTGAAGGAAAACTACGCTCAGCGGACTAACACACTCTACGCCAGGAACCTCCTCTCCACGTGGTGTCAACTTCCCGGTGAGTCGGTGGAAGATTTCTGGCATGCCCTGCTCCCCCTAGTTAGAGACTGTGACTGTCAGGCCATTTCGGCCACGGAACACTCAAATTTGCTAATGAGAGACGCATTTGTTACGGGCATAGGGTCTGACTACATCCGCCAGCGCCTCTTAGAGGGGGCCACGCTCGACCAAAAAACTAGCGCTTTCACTTACGGTCGCATCACGCAACATTCAGGCCTATGCCCCCGACCGCGCGGCCCACCCCCCTTGTGCATCGTGGACTCTGCAGACGGCCGCCCCATCATGGACCCCATCAGCGACCGCCCTCAGCCAATCCCATGCCTGTGCCGTGCGACAGCCAACCAACCCCGGGGGGCCCAAATGCTACTTCTGTGGGCAGTCAAAACACACCCGACAGTGCTGCCCGACGCGGAGCACCCTCTGCAAGGCCTGTGGCAAGAAGGGACATTTTGCTGCGGTGTGCCAGGCCCGCTCAATCGTCGCTATTGTCCCGGCACCCGCTACGTGCAGCCAGTGGGTACCGCCATCTTCTCCTCTGAGGGCCACGTGCTAGGATGGCACCATCTTGCCCGACTCACAACACGTGAGCGCCGCCATCTTGTTCCTCCCAGGACCAACGGGTGCTGCCATCTAGCTACCCTCACGACATGTGTGGCCCGTGGGCGCGCTATCTTACCCGACTCAGGACCCATGCCCGTCGGGCACCTCATCCGACTGCTCATCGCCTGCAACCGCCAACGACCAGCCGCGTCTCGCATCAGTCACGATTGACAGTCGCTACCACACAACCTCGCGACTGCTTCAACTAAAGTGAAGGTCAACAGGCACGAGATTTCCTGCCTGCTGGACTCCGGGAGCACTGAGAGCTTCATTCACCCCGATACGGTAAGGTGCTGCTCCCTCGTGGTACACCCCGCTAACCAGAGAATCTCCCTGGCCTCCGGGTCCCACTCCGTGGCGATCCAGGGATACTGCATCGCCACTCTCACGGTCCAGGGCGTGGAGTTCAGTGGCTTCCACCTCTACGTCCTCCCCAACCTCTTGCTACTTGGCCTGGACTTCCAGTGCAACCTCCAGAGCCCAACCCTGAAATTCGGCGGGCCCCTACCACCCCTTACTATCTGCGGTCTCACAACACTAAAGGTCAACCCACCTTCCCTTTTTGCAAACCTAACCCCGGATTTCAAACCCGTCGCCACCAGGAGCAGACGGTACAGCGCCCAGGACAGGACCTTCATTAGGTCTGAAGTCCAGCGGCTGCTTCGGGAAGGCATTATCGAGGCCAGCATCAGCCCCTGGAGAGCCCAAGTGGTAGTGGTCAAAACTGGGGAGCAAAACAGGATGGTCATTGACTACAGTCAGACCATCAATCGGTACACGCAGCTCGACGTGTACCCCCTCCCACGCATATCTGACATGGTCAATCAGACTGCACAGTACGGGTCTTCTCGACAGTAGACCTGAAATCTGCCTACCGCCAGCTCCCATCCGCAAGGCGGACCGTCCACACACTGCGTTCGAGGCAGACGGCTGCCTTTACCACTTTCTTAGGGTTCCCTTTGGCGTCACCAGTCTCGGTCTGGGTCTCGGTCTTCCAACGGCAGATGGACAGAATGGTTGACCGGTACGGGCTGCAGGCCACTTTCCCGTACCTGAACAATGTCACCATCTGCGGCCATGATCAGCAGGACCATGACGCCAACCGTGCCAAATTTCTCCACACCACCACTCTCCTCAACCTCACGTATAACAAGGAGAAGTGCGTGTTCAGCACGAACCGCTTAGCCATCCTCGGCTATGTGGTCCAGAGCGGAGTTCTGGGGCCCGACCCCGATCGCATGCGCCCCCTCATGGAACTCCCCTTCCCCCACTGCCCCAAGGCCCTCAAACGTTGCCTGGGGGTATTTTCGTATTACGCCCAGAGGCTCCCAAACTATGCAGACAAGGCCCGCCCATTCATTCAATCCACTGTTTTTCCTCTGATTGCTGAGTCTCACCAGGCCTTTAACCGTATCAAGGCCGACATCGCCAAGGCCGCGATGCATGCGTTCGACGAGACGCTCCCCTTCCAAGTCGAGAGCGATGCATCAGACGTCGCTCTGGCCGCCACTCTCAACCAGGCAAGCAGGCCATGGCATTCTTTTCCCGCACCCTCCATGCCTCCGAAATTCGGCAATCCTCCGTCGGAAAAGAGGCCCAAGCCATCGTTGAAGCTGTGCGGCATTGGAGGCATTACCGGCCTGTAGAAGATTCACTCTCCTCACTGAGCAACGGTCAGTTGCCTTCATGTTCAATAACACATAGCGGGGCAAGATCAAGAATGATAAGATCTTGAGGTGGAGGATCGAGCTCTCCACCTACAATTACAAGATTTTGTATTGCCCCGGTAAGCTCAACGAGCCCCCCGATGCCCTATCCCGAGATACATGTGCCAGCGCACAAGTGGACCGACTCCGGACTCTGCACGACAACCTCTGTCACCCAGGGGTCACACGTTTTTACCATTTCATCAAGGCGTGCAACCTGCCCTACTCCATCGAGGTAGTCAAGGCAAGCACCAGAGACTGCCAGGTCTGCACGGAGTGTAAACCGCACTTCTACCGAAGACCGTGCATGCCTGGTGAAGGCCTCCCACCCCTTTGAACGCCTCAGCATGGATTTCAAAGGGCCCCTCCCCTCCACTGACTGCAACACATACTTTCTCAGTGTGGTTGATGGATATTCCCAATTCCCCTTTGCCGTCCCATGCCCGAACATGACGTCTGCCACCGTCATCAAAGCCCTCAACACCATCTTCGCTCTGTTCGGCTTCCCCGCCTACGTCCACAGCGACTGGGGATCCTCATTCATGAGCGATGAGCTGCGCCAGTACCTGCTCAACAGGGACATTGCCTTGAGCAGGATGACCAGCTACAACCCCAGGGGAAACGGGCAGGTGGAGAGGGAGAATGGGACAGTCTGGAGGGCCATCCAGCTGGCACTACGGTCCAGAAATCTTCCGGCTTCCCGCTGGCAGGAGGTCCTCCCCGACGCACTTCACTCCACTCGGTCGCTCCTGTGCATCGCGACTAATGAAACCCCCCATGAACGTCTCTTTGCCTTCCCTAGGAAGTCCACCTCCGGGGTTTCGCTCCCGACATGGCTGGCAGCTCCAGGACCCGTTCTCCTCCGTAGGCATGTTCGATTCTACAAGGGGGACCCGTAGGTTGAGAGGGTACAGCTACTTTACGCCAACCCGCAGTACGCTTACCGATGGCCGCCAAGACACAGTCTCCCTCAGGGACCTGGCACCAGCTGGTTCCACCCCCCCCCCTCCTACCTGGTGCCACCCTGCCTCCCCCCGGCACACCCCACCGCAGCCCCCGCTCCGGGACAATCCGTCCTCCCCTTGCTCACATCCGGGGATGAAGAGGATTTCGACACGCTCCTGGAGTCACCGAAGACGAAGCCGCTGCCGGAGTCGCCACCAGCACTGCGGCGCTCTCGACGACAGATCAAGGCACCAGACCGCCTGAATTTGTCATATAATCTGTACTTTTAAAACACAACTTTCTGTATATAGTTCTCCACCACCCCCGCCGGACTCATTTTTTTACCAGAGGGTGAATGTGGTAGTCACCACTGATGTATATATTGTATATATAGGATGTTGATATAGGTGCTTTACAGTAAAGCCCCTGTACAACTGGTACGGGGGTAGATCCCTGCCTGCTGGTTCCGCCCAGCAGGCGGAGTACAAATATGTGTGCACCCAGTACAGCAGCCATTCCGTCAGCTGCTGTAGGAGGCCACACATCTCAGTGTAATAAAGCCTCGATTACATCCTACTCTCATCTTTGTGTAATTGATCGTGCATCAGGGGGCAGGACAGTTGGTGAGTTGTACGGAAACATAGAAATAAGGAGGAGGAGTAGGTAATTTAGTCCTTTGGGACTGATCCGCAATTCAACATGATTATGGCTGATTCTTTATCGCAATGGACGGCATGGTAGCACAGTGGTTAGCACTGTTGCTTCACAGCTCTTGTGTCCCAAGTTCGATTCCTGGCTTGGGTCACTGTCTGTGCAGAGTCTGCACGTTCTCCTTGTGTCTGCGTGGGTTTCCTCCGGGTGTTCCGGTTTCCTCCCACAGTCCAAAGATGTGCAAGTTATGTGGATTGGCCATGCTAAATTGCCCTTAGTGTCCAAAAAGTTCAGGTGGAGTTACTGGGGTATGGGGATAGGGTGGAGGTGGGGCTTAAGTTGGGTGCTCTTTCCAAGGACCAGTGCTGACTCGAAGGGCTGAATGGCCTCCTTCTGCAGTGTAAATTTCATGATTTCTATTAACCCATACTCCAGCCCGTGTTCCTTGACACCCTTAGAGCCGAGAAATTTATCTACATCCTTCTTAAATTGATTTGGTGATTTAGTCTCCAAAGCCTTCTGTGGTAGAGAATTCCACAGGTTCACCACCCTCTGTGTGAAGAAATTTCTCATCTCAGTCCTAATGGCTTACCCAGTATCCTGAAACCATCACCCCTGTTCTAGACCCCCAGCCGGAAGAAACAATATCCCTGCCTCCAGACTGTCTGACCTGTCGGAATTTTATACGTTTCAATTGGACCCCGTATCATTCCTCCAGATTCCAGTAAATACAGGCTTACTAGACCCAATCTCTCCTCATACGACAATCCTGTCATCTCAGGAATCAGTCTGGTGAACGTTTGCTGTGCTCCCTCTATCAAAAGTACATTCTTTCTTAGATAAGAGACTAAAACTGCTTACAATATTCCAGTTGTGGTCTCACCAAGGCTCTCCACAGCTGCAGTAAGAAATCCTTGCTCCTGTACTTAAGTCTTCTTGTAATGGAGGTCAACATACCATTTGCCTTTCGAACTGTTTGCTGTACCAGCATTCTTGATTTCAGTAACTGGTGTACTAGGATGCCCATGAATCTTTGTACGTCAACATTTCCCAATTTATCAACATCTAAATAATACAATGTCATTCTGTTTCTCTGTCCAAAGTGGATAACTTCACATTTATCCATCTTATACGGCATCTGTAACATCTGTGCTCACTCACTCAACTTGTCTTAAAATCCTTTTCACCACTCACATTCCCACCAAGTTTTGTGTCATCAGCAGATGGGATGGGGGTGTATACCAGGATCCCTCTGCCTTTCTGCCTCCTCCAGAATTAAGTTCTGGGTGAGAAGACCCATTGTCAACTTCAACCCGTCATCTATTGAGGCCCTCAAGTGGCCAATTAATGACCCTTTGAGGGCCGCATCATTCCACCTCAGGCATTAACCTAGCTTTAGGCATACCTGTCTCCATGTGATCTGCGTGACATATAAAAGCGGCGGCCGACTTTTCACCTCCAGCAATGGGGAGAGGGGGCGGGACATTGATCAAAGATTCTCAGTGTCTGATTGAGGGATTGGACATTATGAAATTTGGGGGGGGTCAGGTGGCTGAGAGCTACCCCTCTGCTCTTGCTGCTGACTATTTCCCTGTGACCCCCCAACCCGTAAATGCCAACACAGTATTACCTATTTTCCTGTGGACTGGTTCATTTTATGTTCATCGGACTCTGGTGCTTGTCCTTCTGACTGTAACCACCTCTCCTTTGGCGCTGCTTAGCACAAGAGGCCGGCAGCTCTTGGTAGGTGAAACATCCGACCCTGGGATCATAATTCCAAAGGAAGGTCCGCTGCTGGCCACACTACCGCTTGATTGCTTTGAAGTTGGGCACGTCTTCCCAAAAAGCGTTTCTCCAGCCGGAAAATGAGACCCCAGGCACCTCAATCTCATTCTACCCTCTGACTCCAACTCAAAGCTGGAGATTTTTAAAGAGGATTTTGGGGAGCAGGGGACTTGCACATCAGAGGCTGGATTCTCCGATTTTGAGGCTATGTCCCCACTGGTGATTGGCTGCGGTGTTGTGTATGTTGATTGGTCCCACTGTGTGTTCACCAGTGTGTGTCTGCGCCATGATATACTGGTGTATATTATGACAGAAGCCTGTTCAGATATTTGATCTCTGTCTTTCTGCATGACTGTACTTTCCAAAATAATACAGTGCGTATAGATGGAAATACCATATTCGATGTGACAGTAGAAACAAGTAGAACTCACCAAGTTTATTTATGGCAGCCACACAGCAGCATAAGTAATGCATGGTGCAGTGACTTTAGACTAGAAAATTGTGATAAAAAGAGTTATCTGAGATTTCACTCAGAGTGTTTTCCCCATCACTGCCCTGAGATAGAAATTGAAGGAGATTCGGTGAGGTATATCTGGGCCACAGTTATTCAACAGAAAAAAAGTTAACCACAGAAGACAGGTGTTATTTCCTGATTAAGTCTCTTTCTCTTCAAGAGGGCACTTGAACATCCCCCACTCCTGCCTCAACGTATCTTACAAGGTACAAACATTGCAACATGGAACCATTTACAACATAGGAGGAACATTTTGAGTCTGCTAGTTATTTGCAAGAGCAAATAATTACTTGCATCTGCAACATGCCACATCTATGCTGATGATCTTTCATGTCTTCTGACAGCTCTCCTCACTTGAAGCGTATGGGACTTGATCGGCCAACAGTCCAGTGCAGTAACAAGAGAGGACAACACTGTCGGAGATGCTGGGCTGCATTCTCCGTTCCTGCGGCTAAGTGCTGACGCCAACGGAGGATCCGATGAGTCGAGCGCCATATCCCGTTCAGTACCCTAAACACATTAAAGAAGCCATCCCCTATGGACAAGCTCTCCGTATACACAGGATCTGCTCAGACGAGAAGGAGCGTAACAGACATCTACAGACGTTGAAAGATGCCATCGTACGGATGGGATATGGCGCTCGACTCATCGATCGACAGTTCCAACGCGCCACAGCAAAAAAACGCACCGACCTCCTCAGAAGACAAACATGGGACACAACCGACCGAATACCCTTTGTCATCCAGTACTTTCCCGGAGCGGAGAAACTACGACATCTTCTTCACAGCCTTCAACACGTCATCGATGAAGATGAACATCTTGCCAAGGTCATCCCCACACACCCACTACATGCCTTCAAACAACCACGCAACCTCAAACAAACCATTGTTTGCAGCAAACTACCCAGTCTTCAGAACAGTGACCTCGACACCACACAACCCTGCCATGGCAATCTCTGCAAGATGTGCCGGATCATCGACATGGATACCACCACTACACGTGAGAACCCCACCCACCAGGTACGCGGTACATACTCGTGCGACTCGGCCAACGTTGTCAACCTCATACGCTGCAGGAAAGGATGTCCCGAAGCGTGGTACATTGGCGAGACCATGCAGACGCTGCGACAACGAATGAACGGACATCGCGCGATAATCACCAGGCAGGAATGTTCCCTTCCAGTCGGGGAACACTTCAGCAGTCAAGGGCATTCAGCCTCTGATCTACGGGTAAGCGTTCTCCAAGGCGGCCTTCAGGACGCGCGACAACGCAGAATCGCCGAGCCAGAAGCTTATAGCCAAGTTCCGCATACATGAGTGCGGCCTCAACCGGGACCTGGGATTCATGTCGCATTACATTCATCCCCCACCATCTGGCCTGCAAAATCCTACCAACTGTCCTGGCTTGACACAATTCACACCTCTTTAACCTGGGGTTACCCCATCTCTGGATCTGTAAAGATTTAATCACCTGCTAATGCTCGCATTCCAAGCATTGTCTGGCATCTTTGAATCTGTCTTTCTATATGTTTCTGGAGCATACCTCTGCATTCACCTGAGGAAGGAGCAGCGCTCCGAAAGCTAGTGACATCGAAACAAACCTGTTGGACTTTAACCTGGTGTTGTAAGACTTCTTACTGTTTTATTGAGGTTGTTGGAGAGATTGGTACTGCTCGCAGAGAGGGGAGATTGTGGCCCCATTCTTAAATCTGGACTTTCACTATAAGGCCATAAGACCATAAGACATAGGAGCAGAATTAGGCCACTCGGCCCATCGAGTCTGCTCCGCCATTCAATCATGGCTGATATTTTTCTCATCCCCATTCTCCTGCTTTCTCCCCATAATCCCTGATCCCCTTATTAATCAAGAACCTATCTATCTTTGTCTTAAAGATACTCAGTGATTTGGCCTCCACAGCCTTCTGCGGCAAAGAGTTCCACAGATTCTCCATCCTCTGGCTGAAGAAATTCCTCCTCATCTCAGTTTTAAAGGATTGTCCCTTTCGCCTGAGATTGAGTCCTCTGCTTCTAGTTTTTCCTACAAGTGGAAACATTCTCTCCACGTCCACTCTATCCAGGCCACGCAGTATCCTGTAAGTTTCAATAAGATCCCCCTCATCCTTCTAAACTCCAATGTGTACAGACCCAGAGTCCTCAACCGAACCGCATACAACAAACTCTTCAGGGGCTCGTTGAGAACAGGGCTAACTGGCTGACTTTTAAAGCAGACCAAGGCAGGCCAGCAGCGCAAGTTCGATTCCTGTACCAGCCTCCCCGAACAGGTGCCAGAATGTGGGGACTAGGAGCTTTTCACAGTAACTTCATTTGAAGCCTCTTGTGGCAATAAACGATTTTCATTTCATTTCATTTCATTCCAGGGATCATTGTTGTGACCACATCCGTCTTTAGAAACGGGGCCCAAAAATGCTCACAATACTCCAAATGGGGCCTGACCAGAGCCTTATTCAGCCTCAGAAGTACATCCCTGGGCTGTGCTTTGGTTTTAGGCTTGCTTGTACCCAAACCTCCCCCAGTAGTGCTGGAACCTTCACTTTCTGACATAAAGGTAAAAATGCTGCCACTTAATCAAGGCTGACACCTAACAAGTCTCAGCTATACCACTGACCATGGGCAACCCTGAATATTTCCTTCCTTAAATACGTAGGAAAGAACTTCACCAGTATTTTTATAACATTTTTGAAGATAGAAAATAAAAAATTGTTAATGGACAAAAAAAAAGGATGGATTGAGAAATGGATTTTGATTATTGTCACGTGTACCGAGGTACAGTGAAAAGTATTTTTCTGCGAGCAGCACAACAGATCATTAAGTACATGAAAATAAAAGAAAATGCATAATAGGGCAATGCAAGGGTCACAATGTAACTACATAAACATCGGCATCAGGTGAAGCATACAAAGGTGCAGTGTTAATGAGGTCAGTCCATCAGCACTGGTCAGCACGGTAGCATAGTGGTTAGCACTGTGGCTTCACGGCGCCAGGGTCCTAGGTTCGATTCCCTGCTGGGTCACTGTCTGTACCTTCTCCCCGTGTCGGCGTGGGTTTCCTCCGGGTGCTCCGGTTTCCTCCCACAGTCCAAAGACGTGCAATTTAGGTGGATTGGCCATGCTAAATTGCCCTTCGTGTCCAAACAGGTTAGGAGGGGTTATTGGGTTAGGGGGATAGGGTGGAAATGAGGGCGTAAGTGGGTCAGTGCAGACTCGATGGGCCGAATGGCCTCCTTCTGCACTGTATGTTCTATGTTCTATAAGAAGGTTGTTTAGGAGTCTGGTAACAGCGGGGAAGAAGCTGTTTCTGAGTCTATTCATGCGACAAGTAAAACATCCAACACTAATAGTGTTAACCAAAAACAAAAAATTCTACACACCTAATGGAACCTAAATTGACCACATTTTATGTTCTGCAGATCACCTACAGCTCAATGTGACCTGATTTCTACCTAAAAAAGAGTCACAAGTGCCCAATCGGACAATGTGAGCTCAACCAATTAGATAAATAAATTAGAAATTTCCTATAGCAATACATTAAGGCAACTAAATTAACTGATAAAAATCTGAGACACTTCAAAACTTCCACGATTGTAGCATTTGATAAGAGTATTAGTTTTACTCTCACAGACTCCGCAGACACACAAATTCTTCAGGTCTGTTGCTCTAATCCACTGAAATCGCTCAACATTTGCTTAATCTTCAATCTTCTAGGCTCTGCTTCGAGCTGATGTGATTACGTCACACGCAGATAGCTGTGCCACAAAGAGTTCATAGTTGCTTTGCTGGCCCTCTCAACCTTCAGCCACGTAAATTACACCAGGATGTGGCTTCACCAAGGGAATACTACCTTTTTGGAATTTCTTTCCCAATGAAACTCTCTCTGAAAGTTGTGTTTTAGCAGTATTTTCTGTCTCTCCTACTGCAGTTACAAAGAGCTTTGAGATGTTTCTTTTTCAAAGGTGTGGCAGAAATGCAATGGTTGCAAAATCATAAACAGCAGCACGAAAATAAAACTTGACAACGCACAGAGAATGAGTACAATGAAATGTGTCGGGCGTCACACAGACAAAGATAATTGTGAGCTGAGTTCAAGACTGGTTACAAATGTCATGTCCTCCTGCCTCCTGTAGGAATCTCAAAACATCCAGAAACAGAAGAGAACACTTTGATGCATCACATCAGCCCTTGAATTCTAAAAGGGATAACACATGATCCGGACAGGAGGCAGATTAATTTAAACAACACTAATTTCTCCCTCACCACCTGTCTGTAATTAGAAAGCGGTTTTGAATTATTTTTGTAAGCAATGGTGCATTTCCCAACCCTTTGGTTTTGGCGCAACCCAATTTTCTATTAACAACCCCATAACAAACTTGAGATAGGATGAACTCAAAGGGTTAGTGTTATATATTTGTCGCTTTAGCTCAATGTAGAGCCCTGCTGTAGTAATGTATGCAAGGAAGTGATGTAATGAGATATAGAGCGGGAAACAGAGAAGCAGCAGGTATGAGAGGGAACACACCACAATGAATTACATTCATTTATCAAGAGTTCCAAACACACAACAATTTATTTGCACACATTCTAAATGCAAAAAGATACTTCAGAAAATCCACTTGTTCAGATAATAAAAACGAGATAGAGAAAAGGGTCACAGTACATAGAACATAAAGAGAAGAAATATTACGTGGGATTCTCTGGCCGCGTCCGACAGGAATCAGAGTCCAAGAAGGAATTCCTTCACAGAGGTCAGTGGGTTGAAAACCGATGCTGTATAATTCACTTTCCTGATGGTGGTGACTTCATATACTGAGATAGGTTTGCAGAGATGAATCAATCTTGTATGTGATGGTACAGGCTTGCAGCAGAAACAAGGTAGATGGGGCCATGTGTCGAATGTGGGCCAGAGCTCCTTTGGTGTTGCCTGCCAGTTAGATGTTAAAGAGAAGACTGTGCTATTCATCCCAGGAAGGAAATTTTAACTTGTTACACAAGTCAGAGCCTAGATCATGTGACTTTACCTCTTCACAATGACTTCAACAAAGAATGTTTATCCAGTGTTTGGATATTGGTTTTGTGTTTCCGGTTGATCATGTCTTAGTCACTATGGATTAAAAGGAACGTTTGAGAGGCCATTTTCTCAGTAGGTGTTCTTTCTCCACTGGCCAGCCTGGATTATCAAATACAAAAGACCTTCAGAGTAGCTTCCGTTGACATTTCGCTGTGCAGTCCCTGGTTGATCATTTGTAGCTCCCCATAGAATCTCTACAGTGCAGAAGGAGACTATTCTGCCCATCGAGTATGCACTGACCGCCCGAAAAAGCATCCCACTCCCCCGCCCTGTCCCCATAACCCCGTAAGCCCAGAAATAACAAGGTCTGAGATTTCTGAAACTGCAAAGTGCCTTATTTTGTTCTGATGTCACAGACAGACACAGTGTCAGCCACTTTAAGGACTTTTGATCATAGAACATAGAACATAGAACAATACAGCGCAGTACAGGCCCTTCGGCCCACGATGTTGCACCGAAACAAAAGCCATCCAACCTACACTATGCCATTATCATCCATATGTTTATCCAATAAACTTTTAAATGCCCTCAATGTTGGCGAGTACACCACTGTAGCAGGTAGGGCATTCCACGGCCTCACTACTCTTTGCGTAAAGAACCTACCTCTGACCTCTGTCCTATATCTATTACCCCTCAGTTTAAGTTATGTCCCCTCGTGCCAGCCATATCCATCCGCGGGAGAAGGCTCTCACTGTCCACCCTATCCAACCCCCTGATCATTTTGTATGCCTCTATTAAGTCTCCTCTTAACCTTCTTCTCTCCAACAAAAACAACCTCAAGTCCATCAGCCTTTCCTCATAAGATTTTCCCTCCATACCAGGCAACATCCTGGTAAATCTCCTCTGCACCCGCTCCAAAGCCTCCACGTCCTTCCTATAATGCGGTGACCAGAACTGTACGCAATACTCCAAATGCGGCCGTACCAGAGTTCTGTACAGCTGCAACATGACCTCCTGACTCCGGAACTCAATCCCTCTACCAATAAAGGCCAACACTCCATAGGCCTTCTTCACAACCCTATCAACCTGGGTGGCAACTTTCAGGGATCTATGTACATGGACACCTAGATCCCTCTGCTCATCCACACTTTCAAGAACTTTACCATTAGCCAAATATTCTGCATTCCTGTTATTCCTTCCAAAGTGAATCACCTCACACTTCTCTACATTAAACTCCATTTGCCACCTCACGGCCCAGCTCTGCAGCTTATCTATATCCCTCTGTAATCTGCTACATCCTTCCACACTATCGACAACACCACCGACTTTAGTATCGTCAGTTTTTAAAATTTTGGAAATAGCCTGAGAATATCTGATGTATATTTTATAAAACAAAATACAGAATGAGACCTTAGTCCACAAGACACAGCAATAACAATTAGCATTTATGTAGCTCCATTAAGTTCGAAAAATGTTGCAAGGTACTTCACAAAATTTGGTACTAGTCAAGCAAGGAGATGTAATAGCAGACGGCAAAAGCTTGATCAAAAAGCATGTTCCAAGAGGAGGCTCCAGGCAGCTAACCGCATGGCTACCAATGGTGGAGCAAAGAAAATTGGTAGTGTCCTCCCTTCAATCTGGAAACTGGAGATATATTACAGATGATGACAGAACTAAATTCTGAGAGCTATAAATCAGCTACTGAATACATTTGCCAGTTTCTAACCATTGGGATAGTGAGCGAGCATTTTTGGGAATGGAAGTGATGCTTTGGACTCTGACCCAGATGTTGGCTTGGGGGTATATCCAATTTGACTTTGCTCTGGGATCACCAGTAGAACAATATCGGGGCCATTCCTTCTCTCCTTTTGTTAAACTACGATAGGATTTGAAGAATCAACTCCAGCTGCTTTTTGGGAGGCACCGTGATTCCCTTTCAAACCATACCTTAAATCTAAATACTAACAAAAAAACACCCCTGTATCATTGTAGCATTGACTAATCGGGAACGAGGACAAAATCAGAGAACTCGGAGCTTATTATATTATTTAATGGGGGCCAAAAGAAAAACTGCAAAAACAGGAAATTCGGGCACAGATGCTAAAAATGGACTTCAGATGGATTGGCATTTGTTGAAGAATAGTGGATATTTGGAGCAGGGCTTTTCATCAGAGCTATTAAACAATTGTACCTGAAGTACAAACCCATCTTTCTTTTCTGCAGGATGGATGACCTGTGGCACATTTCCAGCACTTTCTGTTTTGAATTATTGAACTGTTTATCAAGTATTGTTCAATGCCAATGAGAAACATAACAACAGGAGTAGGCCATTTAGCACCTTGAGCCTGTCCCAACATTCAATGAGATCAAGATTAATCTGCGACCTAACTCCATGTGTGTGTCACAATGATGTGCCTTGTGCATGATTGATATCAATCTGCAATTTCACGGGCTGATCAAGCATATGTTGAATAGGTTAAAAGGGACTTTTCAAAAGCAAGAAAAGGCACCGACTTAACATGGCTGTCACTAATCAGACATGTCACAAGATCCTCCTCTGGAATTTCACACCTGATCGTGTCAAGAACTGTTTCAAAAGAATTTGCTGGAAATGCCACTGCTCCTTACATTTGCACATCTATAAGGCCAACTCTCAAGTGGAGGCAGAAAGTCTCCTGGGAAAAAAAGCTGCATGAATACGTGTTTTACCGATCTCATCAAGATGGTTGATGAATATTCAGAATCAATAATGGCTGGGACATTACAGAATCTAACCACCCCATCCAGGAAACAGAAGCCAAAGTTGGCTCAGACATCAGGGAGAGCGAGGTCATGTGACTGAAGTGACCATTTTTGAAATATATTTAATACAGCGCGTAAGCTGCTAAAACAGTAGTCTGGAAAAGCTGCAACTGAAGAGGTAAGGAGCTCAGACCTCTCCTCTCCCAAGTTAAGACCCTATGGACACAATTCAAGCAAAAGGTTTCTCGGACCAGTTTCGGGCACGTTTCCTGGGGTGTTTCTCAGTGGATGCAACCCCGAAAAACATCTCGCTAGTCAAAACCACTGTGCCCTTTCTTTTAAGACACTAAGATCATAAGACTGGGGGCAGAATTAGGCCACTTGGCCCATCGAGTCTGCTCCGCCATTCAATCATGGCTGATATTTTCTCATCCCCATTCTCCTGTCTTCTCCCCATAACCCGTGAACCCCTTATTAATCAAGAACCTATCTATCTCTGTCTTAAAGACACACAGTGAATTGGCCTCTACAGCTTTCTGCGGCAAAGAGTTCCACAGATTCACCACCCTCTGGCTGAAGAAATACCTCCTCATCTCTGTTTTAAAGGATCGTCCCTTTAATCTGAGATGGTGCCCTCTGGTTTTAGTTTTTCCTACAAGTGGAAACATCCTCTCCACGTCCACTCTATCCAGGGCTCGCAGTATCTTGTACGTTTCAATAAGATCCCCTCTCATCCTTCTAAACTCCAACGAGCACAGACCCCGAGTCCTCAAACGTTCCTCATATGACAAGTTCTTCATTCCAGGGATCATTCTTGTGAACCTCCTCTGGACCCTTTCCAAGGCCAGCACATCCTTCCTCAGATATAGGGCCCAAAACTGCTCACAATACTCCAAATGGGGTCTGACCAGAGCCTTATACAGCCTCAGAAGTACATCCCTGGTCTTATATTCTAGCCCTCTTGACATGAATGCTAACATTGCATTTGCCTTCTTAACTGCCGACTGAACCTGCACATTAACCTTAAGAAATTCATGAACAAGGACTCCCAAGTCCCTTTGTGCTTCTGCTCTCCGAAGCATTTCCCCATTTAGAAAATAGTCTATGCCTAGATTCCCCCTTCCAAAGTGCATAATCTCACACTTTTCCACATTGTATTTCACTTGCCACTTCATTGCCCATTCTCCTAGCTTGTCCAAGTCCTTCTGCAGCCCCCTTGCTTCCTCAATACTACCTGTCCCTCTACAGATCTTTGTATCATCTGCATACTTAGCAACAGTGCCTTCAGTACCTTCTTCCAGATCATTACTGTATATTGTAAAAGGTTGTGGTCCCAGCACTGACCCCTGAGGCACACCACTACTCACCGGCTGCCATCCTGAAAAAGACTGCTTTATCCCCACTCATTGCCTTCTGTTAGTCAGCCAATCCTCTATCCATGCCAGGATCGTACCCGGAACACCATGAGCTCTTAACTTATTTAACAGTCTCCTATGCGGCACCTTGTGAAAGGCCTTCTGGAAATCTAAATAAATCACGTCCACTGGTTCTCCTTTGTCTAACCTGCTTGTTACCTCCTCAAATACCTTGAACAGATTTGTCAGACACAACCTCCCTTTGACAAAGCCATGCTGACTCAGTCCTATTTTACCATGCACTTCCAAGTGCTTCGCGAACTCATCTTTAATAACAGACTCTAAAATCTTACCAATGACCGAAGTCAGGCTAACCGGCCTATAATTTCTCGTCTTCTTCCTCCCTCCCTTCTTAAACAGTGGTGTTACATTAGCCACCTTCCAGTTCTCTGGGACCCTTCCTGCCTCCAGTGATTCCTGAAAGATCATCACTAATGCCTCCACAATTTCCTCAGCTATCTGTTTTAGGACCCTGGGATGTAGTCCATCCGGTCCAGGTGACTTATCCACCTTCAGACCTTTCAGTTTCCCCAGAACCTTCTCCTTAGTAATGGTCACTGCACTCACCTCTGCCCCCTGGTTCTCCTGGAGCTCGGGCATCATACTGGTGTCTTCCACCATGAAGACTGATGCAAAGTAACTTCAGTTCGTCTGCCATTTCTTTGTTCCCTATTATTACTTCTCCAACCACATTTTCTAGTGGTCCAATGTCTATTTTTGCCTCTGTCTTACCTTTTATATATGAAAAAATCTCTTCTTATCATCCTTTATATTACTAGCTAGCTTGCACTCATATTTCATCTTCTCCCCCCTTATTGCTTTTTTAGTTGTCCTCTGCTCGCTTTTAAATGCTTCCCAATCCTCTGGTTTCCCACTAATTCTCGCTGCTGCTAACTTTTGGTTGGTTCAATTGCCTCTGTTTTATAACCTTTGCTCTCGAGTCACCAGCTATCTTTATGATACCGCCACGAGATTCAAGTTCAAGTAATGATCAATAACTCAATACACCAATTAGTAAAATTCAAATCAAAGCACATTTATCATACACAGTAATCACTACTCATGCACAAATTCTACTTCTAAGCTACTTCTACAACTAACAGGCCTATACTTAGCTTCGGACTGGCCCACCAGGTCAGGGGAACAAATGGCCTTTCGTTCGGGTTCTGAGTCTGCGGGATTCAATGTTGGTACAGATTGGTAGCTAGGAGCGCCTATCTCGTAGCGAGCGTTGACTTAAGACTTACTGGATCTCGGCGGGAGCTGCACCGGTCACTGTCAAGGGTTGGTTCGTGTTGCTGAGTGACCCGGTCAAGAAGGACGATTTGAACTTGGGGGCTTAACTTTATAGTCCCCAGGGGCTTCCTGCCTTTCGGGGCGGACTCTGTGCCTGGTTCTAGGTGATTGGACTTCGTTCCAATCGCTTGGTTCGATTTCTCCAATACTGGAGCGGTTCTCTGATCGATGGGCGGTCTTGAGGTGTCCGTTAACCTCTTTTGTGTTGGCTCCTGCTGGTGCCGGGGAGTCTGGCTTGGCTTTGTTTATCCCAAATGTTTCGATTGTACCCGGGGATCGCTCATTTGTATGTAGATGGCTGCTACATTATTATGCGGATGGCTGCTTGTATCAATGCTATCTGGACTTTTGCAGAGTTTAATACACAGTAGACTTGCACCTGCTAGTTTCTGCCTGTGTTGGCTGAATTTCCCTGCAGCCTTTGCTGTTCTCCATTTTACTTCGGGAGTTGGCCAACCCAGGTGGCTACACTCGCCACTTTGTATGCTTTTTCATTAGCCTTTCTGCTGTCCTTGACATCCCTCGTCAGCCATGGATGCCTTGTCCTCCCCTTAGCATGTTTCCTCCTCCTTGGGATGAATTTCTGTTGTGCCTCCCGAATAACTCCACAAAACTCCTGCCATTGCTGTTCCACTGTCTTCCCTGATAGGCTCCTTCTCCAATCAACTCTGGCCAACTCCTCCCTCATGTCTTTGTAGTTACCCTTATTTAATTGTAATACCATTACATCTGATTGCAGCTTCTCCCTCTCAAACTGCAGGGTAAATTCTATCATATTGTGGTCACTGCTCCCTAAGGGTTCCTTCACCTTAAGTTCCCGAATCAAGTCTGCCTCATTACACATCACCAAATCCAGAATTGCCTGTTCCCTCGTGGGCTCTGTCACAAGCTGCTCCAAAAAAGCCATCTCTTAGACATTCCACAAATTCCATTTCTTGGGATCCACTACCAACCTGATTTTCCCAGTCCACCTGCATATTGAAGCCCCCCATGATTATTGTAATATTGCCTTTTTACGTGCCTTTTCTATCTCCTTATTTATTTTCTGCCCCACATCCTGACTACTGCTAGGGGGCCTGTACATAACTCCCATCAGGTCTTTTTACCTTTGCGATTCCTCAACTCTACCCACAGAGATTCTATGCCTTCTGATCCTATATTGCTCCTTGCTATCAATTTAACTTCATTCCTTACTAACAATGCAACCCCGCCCCCTTTGCCCATCTGCCTGTCCTTTCGATAGGACATATATCCTTGGATATTTAGATCCCAGTCCTGGTCCTCTTGCAGCCACATCTCTGTGATGACCACAACATCGTACTGGCCAATTTCAATGTGCGCAACAAGCTCATTTACCTTGTTCCGTATACTGCGCGCATTTAGGTACAACACCCTCAATCCTGCATTGGCCACCTCCCTTTTCACACTCTCCGGAGTCACTGTACCCTGTACTGTGGCCCTTTTTGATTTTTGACTATGACTTCTCTGCCTTACACTTTCCCCCTTACTGCTTTTTGTTTCTGGCCCCGTTTTTACTGCCCTCCGACTTCCATCCCCCTGCCACATTAGTTTAAACCTCCCTAACAGCTCTAGCAAACACCTAGAACATCGGTCTTTTAGCCTGGGGAAGCTTTTCTCCACCTGGGCCAGCCACACTTAGAGTGATTTCCTGCCGGTGAGCAGAAATCTCCCCTCCCCTCAACCTTTGGGAGGCCCCTGGAAACCCTCTTCACCCCACTTTATCTGGTGAAGCCTCTGGCAGTGCCAACCTGGCACTCCGATACCGGGGCAGTACAAGGGCAGCCCTGCCAATGTGCCCAGGTAGCAGTGCCAATGTACTAAGCTGGCAGTGCCAAGGTTCCTGGGTACCGGGGGAGTGTTAGGGTGCCACTCTTCCCTGTCCCTGACCACTCGGGGGCTCCAATCACCTGGGAGACCACCCCAGGTGCTGTTACGCCTCATCCATGTTTGTGTGGACCACGCCTAAATGGCACACTGGCAAGGTTTTGTAGGTGCGGCTCAGCTGAGACCCAGCTGCTGGGAGAATCCGGCAAATATCTATTTAAATGAGGTGGACAGCTCATTTAAATGTGCTGATCTGGGCCAAGCTCACCGAGGGCGAGATCCAGATTGCAATGTCTCACGAAGTTCCACTGGATCTCGCGAGACGTTTCGAGCACCACAAATCTCACGAGAGGCCTCTCGGGAGATTCAATGGCCTCTTCCGGACACCAAGTCGGGCAGTCGAGACCGCTGATGCATGCCCTATATTTTTACAGAATTAAAATCCAGCACAGAGACAGTGAATTTCCATTGAAAGGAAAATTAGATGCAAAAATCATTGACTTCTGGCAAAGACGAATTACGGTTTTAAAAATAAATTGTGAAAATAACTGTTTCCGTGGTGTTATGGGCCATGGTTTAGAGAACCCTAAAGTGTATCATGGAGTTCACCTGACCCACAACTTTTAATAGATTGTGATACTTGGAGCACACGGCCCACTCTACAGGTGTGGGGCAGCAGAAATGGAAAAGTATTTTTTTAAAGCAAAACAATGTTTATTCTATGAACTCAAGTTAACCTTTTTAAAACATACAGTGAACATCTTAGCAACCATTAATTCAAATACAACACCCAAAGAATACAACACTAAGTAATCCTTAAGCCGTCCTTTTAACATCCATAAAAAAATAACTTTTAACAGAAGCACATCAGGTTAAAGTCACTACTGAGAGCAGTTATTAGTTTTAAATCACCAAAGGATCGATTTACAGTTTTTAGATTACAGAGCGAGAGACTAATACCCCTTCTGGCTGTGACTGCAGCTATCCAGCTCTGAAAACAAAACGAAAACACACCCTGCAGCAAACAGCCTAAAACGAAAGTAAAAAGCTGACAGGCAGCCCAGCTCCACCCACTCTCTGACATCACTGCAGTAGTAAACACCCATTTCTTAAAGGTACTCTCACATGACAGTGGGCACTGGTGCTACTCATTCTTTGATCCTTTCACTTATTGCAATTATCTGATGCTTGAGTGACAACTCCAAATGATGTCCCTGGAAGATTCCAGGCCAAATGTTGGTGACACAATGCCAGGAAACCTTAAGAAAATCACCTACAAAAGAGACCAGTCAGAAGCAACTGGAGTGGAGCGAACCCTTCAACATGATGACTTACCTCATGAACGGGATCTTGACCTGGCACTCTCAAAGGCATTACAGTTGATGACTGCAGTTAATAATAATAATCTTTTTATTGTCACGAGTAGGCTTACATTAACACTGCAATGAAGTTCTGTGAAAAGTCCCTAGTTGCCACATTCCGGTGCCTGTTTGGGTGCACGGAGGGAGAAGCTGATAGGGGAATTGAACTGGTGTTGCTGGCCTTGTTCTGCATCACAACCAGCTGTTTATCCCACTGAGCTAAACCAGCTCTCCTGACTATTAAGTCAATTGATGAGAAACTCATCTTGTTGGTGCAGACTATCAGTGCTAATGCCACAGAACTGTAGAATACTAGCAAAAGTTTTGATGAAGCGGAGGAGAGAATCCTTACTGTCACATATGCAGTTTCCTCAATTGAGGCCCACTTGCAATCCTTGGTAAAGCAGCTACATGGTATGCCAGAATTCCTGGATGATCTGGAAAACCGAAACTGGAGGAAAAATATCAGGGTTGTCGATATACCAGAAGGGAGTGAGGGTAAGCTCCCAGTTAAATTCTTTGAGAGCTGTCTCCCATGTTTTCTTAATCTGGATATGAAAACTCGGTGTATTAAGTTGGAAAGAGCAGGTAATATTCTGTCTTTGAGGCCTATAGGCAATCAGCGCCCCAGCCTGTAATTATGCGTTTTCATAACTTTGGAGATTGCCAAAAAGCATTGGTGGAAGCGAGATGTAATGGGGCCTTGCTCAATGATGGAGCAAAGGTGTCTTTCTTCAAAGATTTCTCAGCAGCGATGAGGTGGAAGGGCTTTGATTAAGTTAGAAAATGGCTGAAGGCTATTGGAGTGCAATATGTCCTGCTATATCCTGCTACATTGAGGGTGATATCCGACAACACTGTAAAGACGTTCGACAATCCCACTGATGCCATGGCCATTGTGAACTCCATGGCAGACAATCATTTGAAGTAACAATCTACAGTTCACTGCGAATTCTTACCTCTATCCCTTATCATTACAGGAATGATTTAGTAGTTGGGCACTACAAGACTATTTTATCCTTAAGAATACCAGGGACTTCCATTGAAGCAGAGAGGGAGCATGGCAGGAATCCTAGCCATTCATTGCCAAAATAAATTAATGCAACTGGAACGGCACTGAACTCCTTGACAACTCAATATGTTGAGAGGAGTATAAAGTTTGCTAAGCAAAAGCTATATGAGTTTGGAAATAAGCCAAGTACATTCCTAGCTTTTCCTATCAGGAAGAGGCCAGACTCTGGGGCTATTAGCTCTGTGATAGACTCCAAGTGTAATAGATTCATTAAGACGGAGGATGTTAACAAAGCATTTAAAGACTTTTATGCCAACTTACATAAAAGAGAACAGTCTGAGGATGCATTGACACATATAATGCATTTCTTCTCCTCCCTTAAACTCTGAATAATCTCTGATATCCATGGAACCTAAGCAATTAAACAACAAGTTTTACAACAGTTTGTGTACTAGATCCTGTGCAAATATACTTGGCGATTTGGGCAAAAGTCATTGCAGTGAATATTGATGAGGAGACCTGGGGCAATATATGGGAAAATGCCAGTAGAATCACAGTCTGGAATAGAACGAAAGAGACTCAGTTCACAATATTACACCAACTGCATATAACACCAAGCTGGAGGCACAGATTTGACCCTACCATATCCTCGCTGTACCAAAAGTGCAAAGTAGTCAAGGAAGACTATACCATGCTGTGTTTGGTCCTGTGTCAAAATTAAATCCTACTGGTCTGGTGTATTTAAAGAGCTTGATAAAATATTTGAATTTAATCCTTTGTTCATAATTCTGGGGCTCCCAGATGGAAAGATAATTGACGCTGATGAAAAAGGCTGTACAATATCCTAACATTTGCAGCAGGGAAGAATATCCTCTGCTCCTGGATGAGTGGTAAATCTCCTTCAGTTTAGAATTAGCATTAAACTATCCTGGAGTGTATCCCAATGGAATTCCTGACCTGTTTCCTCCAATCCAAATCACAATTCCGAAAAGTATGGGTTCCCATTTCAAATATATAGGTTCCGTAATGTCTGACTTGCACCTGCAAGGTTTTCAACAAGGTATGTAACACTGCCTTTAAAATGCTGTATGCGACAGTGTGCACCATTTTACCATGTTTACATAGCTTTATAATTTTGTTCCCCCATCCTCTCGCTTGTCCTTTCAATGCTTATTTTTATATGTAGGGAAGCGTTGGGCACAATGATTAAGTTGAACCAAGTACGTTGATGCCCTCCTGTCTTTTCTGTTCCCATACATGGTGAAATATTCATGTGATAGCACCAGTTTTGAGGGTTTTGTGTCTTATTTGTAAAAATGGAAAAACTCTAATAAAAATACATTAAAAAAATAATAAATAAATTTTCTCCTCCAATTGGACTTTTACTTTGGCTTCAACTCAACTTCTAGAATCTAAATGTGAACCTTGAAACATTTCTGCCGCAGACATGGATACGAGCCTATGCAGTGAATTCTCAATTTTTCATCTTCCAGCATTGCACTTTAACTTGTCTCATTGCCTAAAGTAGAACTTGAAAATTCTGCATTCTTGCATGTGCGTATATGAAGGAGAAAGTCTAGACACAGGTTTGCCTTTGGAAATATTTTCATATCTCTGCCTGGGTTTCTAAGTCTCTAAATACTAACCCTGTTTTGTTTAAAACACAAGAAAGCCGACTAGACTAGTTTCGTTGTAACCGACAGGTAAAGAGTTAAGGGTAAAGAGCAAGTAACTTCATCCACCCAAAATCACAAAAGGTAGCATATTGCAGTCAGACTTGGAGTGGTATGACAGCGGAGTCATTTTTACCCTCTCACGTGGCTGTATTGTCACAAGTCGGCTTACATTAACATTGCAATGAAGTTACTGTGAAAAGCCCCTAGTCGCCACATCCCGGCACCTGTTCGGACACACTGAGAGAGAATTCAGAATGTCCAAATTACCTAACCTTTTCTCAAAACCTTTGGTTAAAAAACTATGAATGTCAGATTTAAAATTAACAGTTGACCTCGCATCAACTGCTGTTTGTAGACAAGGGTGCCCATCTTCGATAGCCATTTTGAATGGAAGTGTTTTCAAACTCCTGTCTATTTTTAGACCTTCCCAACCATTTGAAACAATCACACTCTACCTATCCTATCCAATCCCTTGAATCCGATTGTCTCTTAATGTCCTAAATTCCAGAGGTTAGAATGCCAATTTGTGCTATTGCTCCTCGTAATTTAATCCTTGCCATGCAGGCATCGTCTGGAAATGATCAAATAAGAACATTTCTTGACAAGGAAGTGGAACTGATGTTTCCACTCGGTTATTTTGAACCCTAGGTTAATGCACGGTGAATTTGAATGTCTACTGAGATTCAGCTTTAAAATAATTGTCTTTAAATTTGGATTTGCAACTGAAGCTTACTGTAATTACTAAAATCACATCTCTCTCAACTTTCGCAGCAGCTAAAACACACTAAAATTCTGACTTACAACTTAAAGGTGGGCTGTGAAAATGATCATTCCTTGTCAGGAGCTTTATAACTGAAACGGTAATGAATTTTGTAATGCCTCATCAACTGCAAATCAACCTCTATTTGAACAGTAATTATTGGCTTGCACTTCAAAACAATTTTAGAATGTAACAGTCATTAAGCTCGCTGCCTCTCTCTTTTAGACTGCGCTACCTTATGCAAATACCGTAAAATGGGAATAGGTGAGTGGAGAGCAATCATTTATTTTTAAACTGCCATCAACATTTAAATATCTGAAGGTAACATATATTAACGGTAATTTACAAAAGTAATTAGAATGTTGGTTTATGTACCATTATCCACAACACTGCACACAGTTCCAGATTCCATCTGTTGACTCTCAACAAGTATTGTGCAGCCCTGTAATATTGACTGACTGCCGACCTGTTGGATCTTTGGGTTAAATCTCAGGGTTCTCTGTCATTTAACGCTCTGCCTCAGGCAAGTGAAGCCACTCAATGAAGGACTGTGCAGCAGGCAGAGGGGAAATGGATGGGGAAGACCCTTGCCTTTCACCAACCAATTCCGGACCTCTGCCAGTTCTCCACAATGAAGTCCTCTCTGCTCTCAAAGTCCGCTGTTATAAAGGTTGACCTGTGAAATGAGGAACCACGGGCGTCATTCTCCGACCCCCCGCCGGGTCGGAGAATGGCCGTTGGCCGCCGTGAATCCCGCCCCCGCCGAAGTCTCCGCTCCCGGAGATTGGGCGGGGGCGGGAATCCGGCCGCGCCGGTTGGCGGGATCCCCCGCTGGATTCTCCGGCCCGGATGGGCCGAAGTCCCGCCCAGGAATTGCCTGTCCCGCCGACGTAAATCAAACCTGGTATTTACCGGCGGGACCAGGCGGCGTGGGCGGGCTCCGGGGTCCTGGGGGGGGGCGCGGGACGATCTGACCCCGGGGGGTGCCCCCACGGTGGCCTGGCCCGCGATCGGGGCCCACCGATCCGCGGGCGGGCTTGTGCCGTGGGGGCACTCTTTCCCTTCCGCCTCCGCTACGGCCTCCACCATGGCGGAGGCGGAAGAGACTCTCCCCACTGCGCATGCGCTGGGAAACTGACAGCGGCCGCTGACGCTCCCGCGCATGAGCCGCATTTCCGCACCCGCTGGCGGGGAAACAAACGCCATTTCCGCCAGCTGGCGGGGCGGAAATCCCTCCGGCGTCGGCCTAGCCCCCTCAATGTTGGGGCTAGGCCCCCAAAGATGCGGAGCCTTCCGCACCTTTGGGCCGGCGCGATGCCCGTCTGATTGGCGCCGGCTTTGGCGCCAGTCGGCGGACATCCCGCCGTTGGGGGAGAATTTCGCCCCTCATCTTGAGGCGCTTGCATTTTTTTATTCAAAAGGTCTATAAATCAACCATTTCAACATATATTCAATCCATACCTGAGCAACTAATCCAAAAGCTGATACAGCATAGCCAGGTGCAATGTGAAGCCCTGCACCCTGCTGCACTTGTGGTTGTCACCCAGCCACAGAGGAGCACCTTCCATCCTGCACCTTTCTACGCCAGTCACCTTGTGGCATTCTTGAGTGAGATGCCTGTTCAACAACATTGTCAAACTGTGGTGGCTTCTGTCATGTACTTAGTCTCACTTTGAAATGGGCTCTCACAGCTTGGAGAGTGAGGAAACTTTCATTGGAACAGCAAATGTTTGCACTTTTGCAGTTAGCTCTGCTAAAATTCCAAATATTCAAGTGTCACTGGCGGTGTTTGTACTGGTTTAGTTATTCCGAGTCAATAGAATAAATCTAACTTGATGGCAAGGTATAATCAACAATTTCTTATCTACAAGGTCCTTGTCATACACTTGGGACAAAAAAAATACTTATTCTTGTAAATCACTGTGTATTATAAGGCAGATAAACGGGGAAGGAAATATTATCCACCTGCACTTTATTGGAACCTTTTAAATCCATACACTGTGACTATTCATTCTACAGCGCAAGAAAAGAAATACACCATTTTATTTTACACTTAATTCATAAGCAATCGGAGTGGCAATATACTGAGTGCCTCAGTGAGCATATTTGATTTGTGCGACAACTATTCATGATTTATGCAACTTTTGGTGTGTCACCGATTTTTTTTTTAAAAGGTCAATTTTTATCACACTTGCGATCTGACAGAGCTATTCAAAGCAGCCAAATCTTCATGTGAACCTTATGAACTCTATCTCCTTCTGAGCATCAACAATCCTCAACCTACCTCCAGTCAACTGACAGACAAACTAGAGACATATGCTACCAATCTGTTCTTGTTCAGTCTCAAAATTTTGGGCACAATCGACTGGCTGCGTGCACCCGAACGGTGGCGCGATGCGGGCAGTAAATGCAAGGAGATCGCTCTTCCAGGATCGACCCCGGTTCACCATGCCTCGCGAGATCTAATGCAATCTCGCGAGACATCGCAAACTGAATCCCACCCATTGTAGGCGGGCTCATTATTTGGCAAATCTGCATATTAGAGCATGACAACTAATCTCACTCCAATATGTACTCGCCTGATTTACCATTTCATGGTCTTTGGTGGTCTTTGGTGGGGTAGAGATCAAGCATGTGAGGGTGTGTGCTTGGGGTCTGGGTTTTGGATTTCGAAGGCCAGGGAGAGGTACAAAGGCGTGACATGACCTGGCAATTGGCCAAGTCCCATTGGGCACTGTGGACTCTGCAAAGGAGGTACCTCCTTCCTTCTCAACTTTTCGCCCAAGCAGGGAAACTGTCAGGTTGGCCTCCTTTGTTCTGCCTTTCCGAGCCACATGTATTTTGGAGATTGGGTGAAACCAGGCCCTTCTCTTGCCATTAATTGGTCAGTTAAGAGCCTCAATGACCTTACCCGCAGGTGGAGCTCCTTATGCCTTACCCACTAAGCGCAATATAGAAGACATCTCACCAGTGTGGAGGGGATGGTGGTGGGCCCCATGTTTTTTGTTTTTGCATAGAATCCCTACAGTGCAGAAGGAGGCCATGCAGCTCATACACCGACCCTCTGAAAGAGCACCAGTACAGCTACAACTCTGGCATCTACCCAGCAATGTGGAAAACCCTGTGAGAAGAAACCATAGCACCCGGAAGGAACCCCCGCAGACACGGGGAAAATGTGCAAACTCCACAGTCATCCAAGGTATGAATTGAACCCAGGTCCCTAGAGCTGTGAGGCAGCAGTGCTAACCACTGTACCAGTGTGCAGCCCGCCAGAAAATATGCCTGCGGGAGCAGTAGAATTCCTCCCAATGAATCGCATTAGCAGTGCAATGCCATGCACTGAGGTGAATTTGCAATCTAAAACCAGTAACAATTCACAAAGTGCAGTCTTTTGATTGAGGGAGGAATGTTGACCAGAACACTGGGGCAATGGTCCGTTCTTTAAACTGTCACATGGGACCTTTTAGACATAGAACATACAGTGCAGAAGGAGGCCATTCGGCCTCTCGAGTCTGCACCGACCCACTTAAACCCTTACTTCCACCCTATCCCCATAGCCCAATAACCCCTCCTAACCTTTTTGGACACTAAGGGCAATTTAGCATGGCCAATCCACCTAACCTGCACATCTTTAGACTGTGGGAGGAAACCAGAGCACCTGGAGGAAACCCACGCAGACATGGGGAGAACGTGCAGGCTCTGCACAGACAGTGATCCAGCAGGGAATCGAACCTGGGACGCTGGCGCTGTGAAGCCACAGTGCTAGCCACGTGTGCTACCGTGCTGCCCTAACAATAATCTAAATTGATTGCGACTTTAAATCAGAGTTCTGAAGAGTTCAAGTTGCAGGGAAATTTCCCAACAGAAATCAAACCTTCCATGACAATTCCTGTGTCGTCAGTGCATGGGAATTATGTGCATCCAGGATTCGACCATCTGGAGACTGGAAGATCTGGGTCTTTGTCTCTCAGTCTGGCAATGCCTCAGTTTTAATGTTTGGAATCTTGTTTCTGGTTTGCTGTCTGCCTGCACCCCACCTTATCTCTGTAACCTCCTGCAGGCCTCTCGCCTTCCATTATCTGTACACTCCTCCAATGTAATTACTCCACCATTGATAACCGTGACTTCAACTGTCCAGGCCAATGATGTGGAATGTCTTCTCTGAACCTTTCTGCCTCTCTCTCTTTATCATTCCTTAAAATCTTTCTCTTTGAACAACCTATTGGTCACCTGTCTGAATATCTCTTTACATGGTTGAGATCCACATTTTGTTTGATAATGCTCCTGTGAAGCATCTGCAAAGAAATTTTAAGGCACAAGATAAAAGCAAATTATTGCAGTAGTTGGTCTGTCATTTGGATGATGTTGAGGTATTCTTCACCCTGTCTTCATTGATATCAAGGTAAATTTGAGTAACCTTCCAGAAAAAACAAACAAAAGCGTCCTTTCACAAATCCTTGCCTGCTGGATCTATCCTGCCATGACACAGAACCTTTTTCATGTCTTTAAGAAGCATAAGAGCAGAAAACATCAGGCAACAATTTCAGACTTTGTCAAGTGAACAGTAGATGAACTTGCAAATACATTACAATGTTACACATATTATTTACGGTCCAGATTTTGCTTGCTGCTGACAGAGGAGAAAGTCTCGCTGAGGGATTTTGCTATCTGTGTGGCGAGAACCTCTCGGCATGCAATTGATTATAACGGAGTCTAATGAGGATTCCAGTGCCAAGCTGCAGTGATAACTTCAAGCCATTCAAGCAGCCAATTCCATCCGCGAATCTTTGCTGCCAAGCAGTAAATGAAATGCACTCACAGAAAAATGTCTTCTAAAAAGATTAATGGAGAGTAACATAAAGAGTGGGAAATACACATGGGTTCAAGTAGAAGCAGAAATATGGGGCGGGATTCTCCGACCCCCCCGGCCGGGTCGGAGAATCGCCAGGGGGCGGCGTGAATCCCGCCCCCGCCGGCCGCCGAATTCTACGGCACCGAAAATTCGGCGATGGACCGAAGTCCCGCTGCTGTCATGCCAGTCCCGCCGGCGTGAATCAAACCACCTACCTTACTGGCGGGACTGGTGGCGCGGGCGGGCTCTGGGGTCCTGGGGAGGGGGCGCGGGGCAATCTGGCCCCGGGGGGTGCCCCCACGGTGGCCTCACCCGCGATCGGGGCCCACTGATCCGTGGGCGGGCCTGTGCAGTGGGGACACTCTTTTCCTTCCGCATCGGCCATAGCCTCCGTGATGGCCGATGCGGAAATGACACGCCCCCTGCGCATGCGCGGGGATGACGTCAGCAGCCGCTGCGCTCCTGCCGGCCGGCGCAGTCCCTTCGGCCCCGGCTGGCGTGGCGCCAAAGGCCTTTCCCGCCAGCCGGCGGCGCGCCAACGTCTCCGGCGCGGGCCTAGCCCCCCAAGGTGAGGGCTTGGCCCCTAAAGGTGCGGAGAAATCCGCACCTTTGGGGCGGCCCGATGCCGGAGTGGTTCCCGCCTCTCCATCCCGCTGGGACCCCCCCGCCCCGCCGGGTGGGGGAGAATCCCGGCATGATTTAAAAATATTTAAATATTTAACATTAAAAATGATAGCGGCATTTAGCAACATCCCCATACTTTTTCAGGGCTAGATCAATTGTTCAGTACTGGTTATGACTGCTGAAAAAAGAGACACGCTTTCGAAGCTTTTCATCCTGCATTTATTATTACCAAGCACAAGAATGCCAACTTTCAAAGGGATCAACAATCTATGCTGCATGAAAAAAGGATTGTGATTGGTTGGCAAGTTGACTATGATTCCTCAAGGCATTGATGTGGAGAATGCATGGGGAAACTATTGTCCCCCAGCCCTGTGTTTAATTCAAAAATGGCACAATGCCTCAACATGTTCTTTTTCCCTGCAGAGAATAGGTCCCTGAAAATGAATATATGCATATGAATATGATTCTAGCAAGCAAAATGAGCCACAATTTATAATCTGAAATTGATTATTCGTGTAATTCTTCGCACAAGGGGATTTGTTCAACAAGTGGTTTCAATTGTAGAAGCAAATGTAATGTTGGAGATTACGGTTATTTTCTCAATGTGCCACAAAGAGAAAAGGTATGGAGGCACCATACACTTGGATTTCTTCGAAACATGACATGAGGTTTACTCAGGAAATGTTGCTCATACAATCCAAGATGGAGAACTGCGGCCGGGCTAACACTCTACTGACGTCACTACAGATCACATGACATTCCACCAGCAGGAATATATTCTTCAATACATAACAATTATGTTCTGAGTTTTGCAAACAAAGGCTGGTTGAGTACAGATTGTACTCTGCCCATTGCAGACAGCCAAAGTGTTTGATATGATCTGCCAGCCATAGGAATGTACAGACTTCATATCTGGTATCGCACTGGCATTGAAATTCATATGGCTCATTGCACATTTCTATGTTGGCAGATTTTGCAGCTTCTCGGCACTGAGTGATTCAGAAAATGGCAGCTCGTCCATCTTTCCATGAGATAGTGACATGGTACATATGTCTACAGCTTCCCAGCCTCCGCATTGAATCTACATTCACTGAACTCATGAAGTTAGCAAATCCTGCGAAGGTCTTAAAATAAGCGGCTGCAGAGATAATTGATGCATTACTTGCCATTTTCCAAAATTCCCTAGATTCTGGAAAGGTTCCATCAGATTCCAAAATAGCAAATGTAACTTGTCTATTCAAGACAGGAGGGAAACAGGAAGCAGGAAACTACAGACCAATTAGCCTAACATCTGTCATAGGGAAACTACTAAAAGGTAATATTCAGGAGGTTAAAGCAGGATACTTTGAAAATCTTAATGCAATTAGGCATAGTCAGCATGGTTTTGTGAAATTATGTTTGACTAATTTATTAGGGTTCTTTGAAGAAGTAACAAGGCAACATGGATGAAGGGGAATCTGTAGATGTTGTGTACTTGGATTTCTAAAAGGTGCCACATCAACATTACTACACAAACTAAGAGCAGTCACGGTTTTGAGGGCAAGATATCAGTACAGATAGAGGATTGGTTATCTAACAGGAAGCAGAGAGTTGAGATTGGCCTTTGCGGCAATCTGGTACCTGAGCCATTTGTTGACTGTGTAAGCTTGATGCCGCAATGGGTCATGTTCAGCTTGACAAGCTGAATTAGTAAAGTGCCAGAGGGATTAGTGTGGGGCCTCAACTGTTTATATCAATGATTTGGATGAAGGGACCTGTGATTGAAAATATGGAAAGATATGTAATTTGAAACATGGAAGTCTGGAAATACCTGATCTAAGAAACATGAAAGAATGTAGGGAAAAATCCCACAAAGGGTTAACAGCAGCTGCCAGGAGAGGATTGAAAATGCAGATAGCCTTTAGCAGATAGTCAAGCAGGTTTAGCAAACAAAACAAGCAGGTCTTTCAAGTCACAATCAAGTGAATTTTAGTATGCAGCTAAAAACAATATTTCACACCTTCATTGAAGTTAAGTAAGCAGCTGGAAAAGAATGGATGAGGTTTTCAGTTGAATTAGGTGACAATTCTAGGTGTGAAGTTATCAGGTAAATTAAAGAAAGCTGGAGACAACGTGTCTACGAGAACACAAATTAGACCCAAAGTCAAAATTATGAGCTGGGGACACAATTTGATAATAATGAAACTATAGAAGTGACAGGAATCAAAAGTCACACCACCTTTGAAATCAAAGCATTTTTGAATATCACAAAGGATAGAATGTAATCAGAGCTATGAGATGAGGTCATGCTCAAAATGAATACTTAGTCGTGTTAGAAAAATTTAGATTAAAGGTACCTTTTACAATCCAAGTGAAATAAAGTCATAAAAACTTAATAACTGCTAGAAGGGAGATATAGACCCTGAGAAAGGGGCAGAGAAGCAGAGAAGGATGCAGAGTTAGCTCAGAATCAGCAGAGCCAGCACTCACAGCTCGGTACATGGGAAAGATAGAGCAGAGCAACCAAGCAGAACAGCGAATCCATCTGAGGAAGACCAAAAGTTAAAGAAGAGTGATTGTCAAGGTGGACCTGAAGGTCTCTTCAACCAACCAGGAGAATCCAGAAGCAAGATCTTTTTATTTTTCTGTAAAGACAGTGATTGCATATTTTAAAAGAAAAAATATAATAATAAAATAACTTCAAAGTTTTAACCTGAAAGAGTGGTTATTACAAAGCCTACTTTACTTACTTAGCAACGCAGGGCCCAGGATATCAATGCTACAAAGTGGTAAGTAGATAAAATTCTTCTGTGAAGTTATGGGTTATACCGGGGGATAACATGAAAACATAGTTTGACCTGAATAGCACCCACCTAAGCCTGCATCGGAGTTAGGGAGTGAGAATCCCTGTTCACCATTTAGAATACCGACCCTTTTTGGTATAGTGGGAATTCTAAGAATAGTGGTGAGTTTTTAACTTCAGACCGCATGTTTCATTGATGACACAAAGATAGATAGGAGTGGATGCACGACAGATGGTATTGCCATGGGATCCTCCCTAGGCACATCTCTCACTAACATTTTCGATGATTTCCCCCCAAAACATATTTTCGATGAAATCTCCAACTCCTGTATCTCAGAAACATGGTGAAATGTTTGTGATATTTGAATCTACAGCTGCATGTAAGAATCAATTTGCACACCTTAATATGTTCCATCTCATGCTCGGATGCACCTTTGAAATGCAGCAATCGAATGGCTTCCCTTTCCTCCACGTGCTTGTTGAAAAATCCTTCAATGTGTTCTCTACGACTGTCTACGACAAACCTAACTTCACTGGTCACATTGGGATTCATCCAGCTCAATGTGCTAAAGGACTGGCCTTTTCTGTAAGCTCAAATGGGATTTGAGCCATTTGCACACCTTCTAAGCTTGATGCTGAAACGGGGCACATCAAAGCTATTCTGCAGGATAATGGCTACACTGAGCAGATCATTGCTCACAGTGTATCGTGCAGACTCTTGAATGGGCCTATGGTTACTCCTTTCTAAACTGAAAAATGCCCAGATTACTTCAGATAATCCTGGAAGGTTAAAGTGGCTCAAAGATTTGAGTAACAAATGAAGTTAGCTTTTTCAAGCTGCTACAATGCAGCAGCAACCTGACTGGCATATTTCATGAACAGGATGGTGCCATGAAGCGAAACAGACATTCTATCTACAATCAATCAACAAGTAAACTTTTCAAAAATTCATTCATGGGATGTGGGCTTTCTGGGCCAATGTTTATTGCTCATCCCTAATTGCCCTTGAGAAGGTGGTGATGAGCTGCCTTCTTGAACCACTGCTGTCCATGTGATGTTGGACACTCACAGTGCCGCCAGGGAAGGAGTTCCAGGATTTTGACCCAACAACAGTGAAGGAACGGTGATATATTTCTAAGTCAGGGTGGTGAATGGCTTGGAGGGGAGGCTCCAGGTAGTGGGGTTCCCGTGTACCTGCTGCCATTGTACTTCAAGATGGTACTGGTCGTGGGTTAGGAAGCTGCTGTCTCAGGAGTATTGGTGAGTTCCTGCAGTGGATCTTTAACATAGTACACACTGCTATGGCAGCACAGTAGCACAAGTGTATAGCACTATGGCTTCACAGCTCCAGAGTCCCAGGTTCGATTCCTGGCTTGGATAACTGTCTGTGCGGAATCTGGACGTTCTCCCCTTGTCTGCATGGGTTTCCTCCGGGTGCTCCGGTTTCCTCCCACAGTCCAAAGACGTGCAGGTTAGGTGGATTGGCCATTATAACTTGCCCTGAGTGACCAAAAAGGTTAGGAGGGGTTATTGGGTTACGGGGATAGGGTGGAAGTGAGGGCTAAAGTGGGTCGGTGCAGACTCTATGGGCCGAATGCCCTCCTTCTGCACTGTATGTTCTATGTTCTATGCTACCACTGTGTGTTGGTGGTGGAGGGAGTGAATGTTTATGGAAGGGTTGCCAATCATCTACTTCCTGAGAGTCAACGGAACTACACTCATCTGTTCAAGTGCAAAGTACCCCACTACATTCATGACTTATGCCTTGTAGATGGTGGACAGGCCTGGGAGTTAGTGCTGAGTTACTTGCTGCAGGATTCCAAGTCTCTGAACTGTTCTTGTAGACCCAGTTTTAATATGGCTAGTCCAGTTCAGTTTATGGACAATGGTAACCCCCAGGATGCTGATAGAGGGGGATTCAGCGATGGTAATGCCATTGAATGTCAAGGGGCGACTGTTAGATTCTCTCTTGTTGGAGATGATCATTGTCTGGCACTTATGTGGCACAAATGTTACTTGTTGTTTGTGAACCCAAGCCTGGATATTGTCCAGGTCTTGTAACATTTAGACACAAACCACCTCAGTATCTGAAGAGTCACAAATGGGGCCGAACAAATGCGGAATTAGCAGTGACCATCCCCACTTCTGATGTTCGGATGGAAGGAATGTCATTGATGAAGCAGCTGAAGGCGGTTGTAAAAAACTCAGTTTCACCTCATTTTGAACAAAGCTTTAATTTTTATGTAGTTTCAGAAAGCCAAGTGAGAGTGGAAAAGGAAGGTTTTCAATAGATCAGCTTGTTTCGCTGACTGCCGGCTCTGGGATGATAAGGGCAATGGGGCTGGGTGGTGGTGGGCAGGGGTTGCTGGGGGAGGGTGCAATCTGCAGCACAGGCTGTGATGGAGCAGTGAATTACAGACCACAAGTTCAGGATTTCTGCATTTATCTGCACTTGTCCTAAACCTGGAAATTGTGATGACAATCAGAAACAGCTCGCCACCAAAGGCCCTGCAAATTCCATACCATTGAAGAGTGATTGATCAGAAAGGCTGATCTCCCAGCATGAGGCTATCCCACTGAATTCCAGGTACGCTGATGCCTGCGATGTCCCTAAATGAGATACATTCGACTGCAAAATTTATACCATGTCAGGTCTTGCAAAAGATTCAAAAAAGACTACTGCGACCCATTTTAACTCACGGCAAGTTTTCACCAGTAGTTATTGTGACTCTCAATTACTTTCCAATGTTTTTCTCAGCATAAAACCTTGGAATTGTTTCCGGCTGCCCCTGCAAGTGTGAGGACACTGGCAGCTTGTGACCCTCCCCGCACCTCACCCCCCTCCACTTCTCACATTGTCGGACCAGTGGGATCTGCCAGTAAAATTCCAGCTCATTAAGTCATGATGGCCAATTAATGGAGGCTGACAGGATTTTTCAAGTTGGCCCCCAGGGGGCCCTTTTACTTGCCCAGAGACAGCAAACCTGTGGGGGGGAGGTGTGTTGGGGGGTGGGGGGGGGGTGCGTGGTGAGCGGGGGCTAGTGCTCCGAGTACTCCATGCCTGCCTGGGTTCTCAAGCAGTCACAGGCAGAGTGAGTTTTCCTGCTCACCCTCTCTCCACTGTGGCCTAAACTCTACTGGCTACAAACCCCCATTTTTTTCATTTAGGTTTTAAAAAGTTGGAGAGAAGTTTCTCCCATTTTGATGTGCCCTCTCCCTCACTTACCTTCCATGGGAGGCCTCCGATTATGCTTCCAGCTTGGAGAGCTCTCTTGTCATCCTTAATTGGATGGGGAGCCCATCCCCTAGCCATTAATCAGCCGTCTTGTTGAAATGCATACTCTTTGACTGCTGACCTCACAAAGTGGGCTCCTGACCCATAATTGTGCGGCATGATGGCGCAGTGATTAACGCTGCTGCCTCACAGCGCCACGGATCCGGGTTCAAAATCTGGCCTTGGTTGACTATCTGTGCGGAGTTTGCATGTTGTCCCAATGTTTTTGCCCCCATGAAGGGCAGCACGGTGGCATAGTGGTTAGCACTATGGCTTCACAGCGTCAGGGTCCTGTCATGATATCCATATTAACATATCATGGTGCAATCACACACAGACACACTGATGGACAGGTAGATGGACCAACCAATACACACACAACATCACAGCCAATCACCAGTGAGAGCACACGCACTATAAAACAGGGAACACTACAGTTCCCGCTCACTCTGCCAGGGGATAGCTCAGAGCACAGAGCTCACAGCGTGCCACTCAGAAATACACCATGTGCTGAGTGCCTCACAAAGATAGTGCTCGGGCTTGGTCCACAGGCTAGCTGGTAAAGTACGAACCACAGCTAGAAGTTAACAGTTATTATTGTGCAGAATAATAAAACAGAGTTGTACCATCTACAACCGTGTTGGTTTGTTTGTGTATCGGAACACCCAACACGACAGGTCCCAGGTTTGATTCCTGCTTGGGTCACTGTCTGTGCAGAGTCTACACGTTCTCCCTGTGTCTGCGTGGGTTTCCCCCGGGTGCTCCGGTTTCCTCCCACAGTCCAAAGATGTGCAGGTTCGGTGGACCGGCCATGCTAAATTGCCCTTCGGTTAAATGGGGTTGCTGGGTTATGGGGATAGGGTGGAGGTGTGGGCTTAAGTAGGGTGCTCTTTCCAAGAGCCGGTGCAGATTCGATGGGCCAAATGTCCTCCTTCTGTACTGTAAATTCTATGATTCTATGACTGCTTCGGTTTCTTCTGGGTGCTCTGGTTTCCTCCCACAGTCCAAAGATGTGCGGGTTAGGTAGATTTGCCATGCTAAATTGTCCCTTTGTGTCCAAAATTGTGCAGCTTCGGTGGAGTTGGGGGGATAATGTGGGGGAGTGGGCCAAGGTCAGGGGCTCTTTCAGAGGGTCGGTGCGGACACAGTGGACCAAATAGCTTCCTTTGGACTGTAGAGATTCTATGATTCTATGATTTAAGCCTCAAAACAAGCTCCGAAGTCCAGAAGAAAAATGCTGCTGCATGTTGCCCACCAGGATCATGCAAATGGGAAAGGAGGTGAATTGCAGGTGATGTTGATCAAAATAAGAACGTGGTCAGGACACTGGGAGAATTTCCTGTTCTTGTTTCAATAGTGAAATTGATTCTTTAACACACACCTAAATCATTGGACAAGCAATTAAGACTCCAGTTGAAGATGGCATCCAAAGGTTGAACAATGAATAGAATTACATGACTTATCCTGAACCTACTCAAAATTAAGTTTTCTAAAAGGCTAAATTTCACTCTGGAGGAAACGTAAAGCTGTGAATAATAAAAGCCATCACTGTAATTACCGACACTTATATTCCATTAATCTTTAATCTTCTGCCTGTGAGGTTTTAATAAGCACCTCCACCTTAACCATATTAGCCAAGAAATATTTGAAACAGTAATTACAAATGTGACTGATTGTACTAATTATTATTTTGCAGATTTTTATTCCCAAGCAAATCTTTGAATGCATGAACAGCTTTGTTCTTCAGAGACCATGGATAGGATTCTCCCTTGGCCGACGCCGAAATCTGGACTGGCGATCAGGCGGAGAATAGCCCTCGGTGCCGAAATCGCGGAAGGCGCCGGTTTGACTCTGAATCGTGATGCTCCACCCCCTCCAAAACAGCGTCATTGCGACCCATGCCACGCATATTTGCAACAGCATTCGCATCTCATCAATGGGCCCACCCGCGATGTTCCGCTTCTGATGGGCCGAGTTCCCGACGGTACGATCCAGGTGTGCTCTCAACGGTCGTGAACCTGACGTGACGGCTGTGGAGAGCGAGAGAGGGCGGGTGGACAATGTCCAGCACCACCACACATCACCGACATTTGTGCTGCTGGCCGGGGTGGTTGTGCCAGGGCTGGGGGAGTACTGGGGTGTGGCCAGGAGGGGGGGACGGGGACACGGGCCAGCAGGAGCAGGGCCATCTTTTTGGACGCGGACATTGTGTATGTGTGGGAGGTTTATAGTCTACGCGTGGCTGCCCTGCTCATGGCCATCACGGACCCGGAGAACCCCAACCGTTCTTTGCGTGTTCTGCGGGTGTTCCACGCGGCGCCGGTGCTAGCCCCTCACTGGTAGCGGAATCGGCGCGGGTGTAGCACCGATCATTCCGACGTCGAACTTCACAGATCCTTCATTGCCATCAACACTTAGACTCAGGAACAGAGAATCCAGCCTCATATTCTTGAAAATGAATAAGGAATTGAAGAACATTCCTATATCAGGTGCCAATTTCCCCACTTTTGTAAATGTTAAGCATTTTTAAAGGAAAATCATTTCTGAGAAAAATACTCAACAAACCTTTCTCTCTGCATTTGTTTAAATTGACAAATGCACTACACACGAGAGGTCACATTATTTGTGCATAACACATTTCTGATGGAAATGACACATTCTATTCTGACTCCTTTCCACTTCAATTTAAATTAAATTGCGAAGCCGTTTTTTGTCTTGTGAAGACTTTCAATCTTGTACTGTAATTCTGAGGAAACTCTACTCAGACATCCCAGTCTTGCAGCACACATTTCATGTGCATCCAAGATCTGCGAAATAAATTAGACAGAGAACGCACCATGGAAGGCAGAGAAATAAAATTTTAATTTTCACAAATGGCGCAAACCGAGATACAAAGAAGGTGATTAATTTGCAAGTGAATTCCTGCCTGTCTCAGGAGTGGGAATAAGAATTACATCTCAGTGACCTCCACAGTCTATTCTATTTAAAACAACTCAATGGATTTAAAATTAAATTAATTTAAGATTAATTTAAGTTTTTGTTTCCTTTCAATGAGGATTGTTACGTGCAAATGTTGCACCTTAATACCAGACATATTACTATGCGATGCAATGTCAGAGTAACTAACTGGCTGTCACAAAAGAGGATTAATTCCATATTCCTGTCTCTGTTCCGTGGTCACTGTGAGAAGATTAGAGTGCAATCTTGTCTATGAAAATTATGCTCTGCCGTCTTCAAGGAGTTGCATAAGGAATTGGGAATTTTCCTTGACAAGTTTGTTTCGAATGAAGAAGTCCATTCAGCCAAGATGTTTATAGAAAGGTGCTGAGGTCTCCCTATTTCAGCATGCAGGTATTCCATTGTTTTTACTTTCACTGCTCTTCCTGGTCGTCCAATCCATGCATTGGTTACTGTTGATTGGCAAAGGATTAACTTCACATTTCAAAAGCGTATGTTTTAATGGTTTGCACGAATGGCACTACTCTTGATGCTTCAACTTCAAATAATAGAGAGGTTGGTCATGGGGCACATCAACTCCATACTCCCAGAATGCCTAGACCCATTGCAATTTACACAGCTGACGTCATCTCCCTGGCCCTACACTCATCCCTGGAGCATCTTGACAACAAGGACTCTGCCTTCAACACCATAATCCCAACCAAGCTCATATCAAAGCCTAAGGATTTGGCTCCTCACTCTGCAACTGGATCCGCAACTTTCTGACCCACACGATAGTCCTCAATAAGGGTGCCCTGCAAGGTTGCGTACTTAGCCCCCTACTATACTTCCTATACACACATGACTGTGTGACATAATCTGGCTCCAACTCCATCTACAAATTTGCTGACGACACAACTGTTGTGGGTCAGATCTCAAACAACGAGTGAGAATACAGGAGGGAGATAGAGAACCTCGTGGAGTGGAGCAATGAAAACAACCTCTCCCTCAATGCCAGCAAAACTAAAGAGCTGGTCATTGACTTCAGGAAGCAAAGTACTGTACACACCCCTGTCTGCATCAACGGGGCTGAGGTGGAGATGGTTGACAGCTTCAAATTCCTAGGCGTGCACATCACCAAAAATCTGTCCTGGTCCACCCATGTCGACGCTATGACCAAAAAAGCACTACAACGCCGATACTTCCTCAGGAAACTAAGGAAATTTGGCATGTCCACATTGACTATTACCAACTTTTACAGGTGCACCATAGAAAGCATCCTATCTGGCTGCATCACAGTCTGGTATGGCAACTGCTCGGCCCAAGACCGCAACAAACATCAGAGATGTGAACACCCCAGACAAACCCACCTCCCATCCATTGACTCTATCTGCAAATCCCGCTGCCTGGGAAAAGCGGGCAGCATAATCAAAGTTCACCCCCACCAGGCTCACTCACTCTTCCAATTTCTCCCATTGGGCAGGAGATACAAAAGTCTGAGATCTCACATGAATAGATTCAAAACAGCTTCTTCCCTGCTGTTAACAGACTCCAAAACAACTCTCTTATGGACTGATCTGGCTGATACTACACTCCTGTATGCTTTACCGGGTGTCTGTGTCTATGTATTTACACTGTGTACCTTGTGTTGTCCTATTACGTCGATTTTGTTTCACGTACTAAATGATCTGTTGAGCTGCTCGCAGAAAAATACTTTTTACTGTACCTTGGTACACGTGACAATAAACAAATCCAATCCAATCCAATATTGTGGGTTAGCCTTTTCCAGTTCCTGAACTATCTTCCAAACATTTAAAAGATCACCTCACAGGTTAAGAACAATAATTTTATTCATATCACGTCTTTCATGAGCACAGCACATCTCAAAACATTGTAGTTAATGAAACCTTTTTGAAGTGTAATCAGTGTTATAATCTCGAAAACACAGCAGCCAATTTGCACTCAGTAAACTCCCACAAACAGAAGTGTGACAATGACCAGATTTTTTCTTTTTTTTTCTGTGATGTTGATTTTGAATGAATATTGGCCAAGGAAGCAGGCATATCTCCCCTGCTGTTCATAGAATCATAGAATTAACAGTGCAGAAGGAGGCCATTCAGCCCATTGAGTCTGCACTGGCCCTTGGAAAGAACATTCTACTTAAGCCCACATCGCCACCCTGTCCCCGTAACCCAGTAACCCCACCTAACCATTTTGGACATGAAGGGCAGTTTAGAATGGCCAATCCACCTAAACTGCACATCTTTGGACTGTGGGAGGAAACCGGAGCACACAAAGGAAACCCACGCAGACACGGGAAGAATGTGCAGACTCTGCACAGACAGTGACCCAAGCCGGGAAGCGAACCTGGCACCCTGGCGCTGTGAAGCAACAGTGCTAATCACTGTGCTACCGTGCCGCCTGTTCTTCAAAATGATACCGTACATCTATCTGAGAGGTCAGACAGGGACTCAGCTTAATGCCTCTTCTGAAAGGCAGCACTTCCAATGGTGCAATACTCATTCAGCACTGCACTGGAGAATAAACTTTGATTTTTGTCCTCTAGGCCTAATGTGAGACTTGGGGTGGGATTTACCGATCAGCCCGCTGAGTGTTTTTCGGCGGAAGAGGCAACCCGCCAGCGGATGTTCTGGTCCCACCATTGTCAATGCAATTCCCGTTGACTGCACCCCTCATCACCGGGGAACCCATGCGCCGTCAGTGGGACTGGACTGTCCCGCCGGTGTGAATAGCCGGTAAATTCCGCCCTCAAGCTCACAATTTTCTGACTCAGAGGTGAAGGTGTTACCAACTAAGCACAGCTAACGGTAGGCTTGCCATACAGAAAAGGTTGCATGCTTCTCAAGATTACCCTCTCAACTCAAATCTTTCACAGTCGCCTTCAAATATTTTCCAATTCTTGACACCTCCATTCACCATCTCTTTAAAGTAAAGCAATTAAGATTGAAAATTTACACAGTGCAACATAAGAGCAATGCTCCAAATGCATTATTCACTCATTGGCTGCCACTCTGGAACTTTCACTCCCTTAAATGTGAGATTTGTAGTCTGCTCACCCCAACTTGTTCCATGAATAAAGGAAAAATTAGTGTAAGCTGTTTTTATTCCCCCTGTCACCTTCTGTGTGGAAGATATTGACCCATGTAAACGTCTGGGTTCACCGGCGCAGATCGTGTTGTACATTCTCCATGTAACCTTCCATATAAGTCAAGGCGGTGAGTGTCAAACAGCTTCTTAACAGTCGTGAACGTTACAGCTGAGCCTGGTCCTGCCTTCAGTAAGAACCCCACATATGTACTTTTTAGCAGGAATCATCACAGAGTGATTCGAGTCTGGAATACACTGCCTGGAAGTGTGGTGGAGGCAGGTCCAATCAGGGAACTCAAGGCGGCATCAGAGGGAAATGTCGATAAGCCATATTGCTATTTGGAAAAGCCAGTGCAGCACGATCGACCAAATGGTCTCTTTCTGTGCCGTGACAAATCTGTCATTTTGTGATTCTATGATGGTGATCAAAAGCAGAAGCCCTGCTGACATTTACTCAGCACTAACCCAGAAGCACTGGTGTCAGTTCCAAGTTTCTCTGTTGCAGCACTCATGCTGAGATTCGTTCATTGTCTGGGAATTGAACTTGAAGTCCTCCTGTTTTATACAGCGAAGGCATTGGATATGAATACAATTCATGCAGATAGAAAAGATTTTGGGCTTGATTCTCCCATCGGGCGGCGAAGTGCCGACCCCAGCGTAAAAACGGGAATGTTTTACTCCGGCGTCGGCGCCCGTTCCGAGACCCGAATCTCCGGGCCACAGTGGGGTAGCACGGTGCTGGATTGGCCCATGCCGCTCCAGCTGCCAATCCCGGCGTGAACCTGATGCCGCGGGGTCCGAGCATGCGCAGTTGGCCCGGCGCCAACTAGCACAATCGCAGTGGCCTTCTTCCCCATGCCAGCCCTGACGCCAAATGGCGTAGGGCTACAGGAGCCGGCACAGAGGAAAGGAGGCCCCCCGACAGATAGGCCGGCCTGCCGATTGGTGGTCCCCGATTGTGGGCCAGGCCACTTCAAAGGCCCCCCCCCCCCCCCCGGGGTCGGACGCCCCTCCCCCCCACAGGCCGCTCCTGGACCGTTCAACGGCAAGATCCCGCCGGCTCGAGGGATGTACAAATGGCGCCGGCGGGAATTGGCTTTTTGTTGATGGTTGCTTGGCCTATCCGGTCCGGAGAATCGGTGAGTCAGCGCATACCCTGACTGGCGCCGTGCCGACCATGCCAGCCCCAGTGGTGCCGATTCTCCGCTTTGCGATTCTCCGACCCGGCGGGGGGTCGAGAATTCCGCCCTTTGTTTTTACTTGATAAAAGTCTACAGTGACAAAGTATTCTTGCTCAGCAGCTATATTATTCACTCTTTCACATCTCTTATGTCCTTTACAAAAAATCTCAAAACCCTTCCAGAATAATGGAATGGCGATAGCAGAACTGGAGGTTGGATCTGCCCCAACTCTCAAAGAGCAACTCAGCTAGTCCGACTCTTCAGTCATCGGAAATGCAATGAAAATCGCTTATTGTCACAAGTAGGCTTCAAATGAAGTTACTGTGAAAAGCCCCTAGTCGCTACATTCTGGCGCCGGTTGGGGGAGGCTGGTACGGGAATTGAACCCGCGCTGCTGGCTTCGTCTGTTTTATGAGCCAGCTGTTTAGCCCACTGTGCTAAACCAGCCCCTACCATCTCTCCACAATCCTACAAATTCCTTTGCTTTTGGCACTTATCCAATTCAGTTTTGAATGCCAGGATTAATTCCACCTTCACCACATTCTTAGGCAACCCATTTGCGAACCGAACCACTCGCTGTGCAAAATTGCCATCTGGCCCTTTGAGCATGCTCCATCATTCATTATGATCAAGGTGATCAGTCAGCTCAGTAAACTGCCCCCACTTTCCCCCATATCCCTTGATCCCTTGACCCCTTGAGCTACAAGAGCTATATCTAACACTTTCTTGAAAACATACAGGGCAGGCGTTTCCATTGGCTGATGCCGAAATTGGGAAACGCGATTAGGCAGAGAATAGGTTTCGACAGCAAAACTGCGGCGGCGCCGATTTGATGCCAAATCGCAATTAGCCGTCACCTCGACAGCGGCGCCAATGCAGTCTGGTACGCAGTAAACCCCCTTTGCATATCATTAGCGAGTCTGACCCGGTATTCTCTGGGGCCTCCACAATTCTCCGGCTTCGATGGGCCGAGTTCCTGACTGCGCAGTTCACTTGTGCTTTTGAAATGGAGAGTTGGCTGCTAAGGGAGAAAGGGGGGGGCAAGGAAAGTATCCAACATTGCCATAATTTGCTGTCAGTTGTGCCGCTGGCCAGAAGGCATCTTCCAGAGTTGGGAGGAATAGCGGGGGGAGAGTCCAGGCTGAACGGACATGGAACAGTATTGTCGCAGCGGGAAAGGCAGCCATGCACGCTACTGACAGCCCACTGTGAACGTGGGGCCATGGGTCATATAGGTGTCCTCCCCAAAGGCACTCCCCGAGGTACCCACTGGCCGCAGCCGACCCATCAGCGGGATGGGCACGCTCCAGCACAACCAGTGCAACCTTGTTGTCTGGGATGAAGGTATGTGGGGAGTGCAGTGTGTATATGCGGCTGCAGCTTGTCAGCCTCCCGAGTGTCAATCATTGTCCAGGCGAATCCCGTTTTTCATTGGAATTGATTATGTTCCACATGGCGCCGATTCGCTGAATCGGTCCATGTTTGCTGCCAGTTTTATTGCCGTGAAAGTCCACGAGTCCTACCCCAGCTTCAGCACTTAGTCTCAGGAACGAAGAATCCAGCCCACAATGTTTTGGCCTCAACTGCTCTCTGTGGTAGTGGATTCCACAGGCTCACCACTCCCTGAGTGAAGACATTTCTCCTAATCTCAGTCCTAAATGGCTGGCCCAATATACTTAGACTTTGACTCCGGTTTCTGGAATCCCCCACCATTGGGACATCCTTCCTGCAAGCCTTGTATGATTGCAGAAATACGTCTCTGCTCATGTACCCAAATCCTCTCACTGTGAAGACCAATGTACCATTTGCCTTCTTTACTGCCTGCTGCACCTGCACGCTTCAGCAACTGGTGTACCAGGACACTCAGGTCTCATTGCACATTCCCCTCTCTCGACCTACAGCTCTTCAGATGGTAATCTGCATTCCTGTTTTGCTACCAAAGTGGACGACCTCGCATTTATCTACATTATACTCCAACTGCCATACATTTTCCCACTCACTCAACCTGTCCAAATCACACAGAAGCATCTTTGCATCCTCCTCACAGATCACCCTCATATTCAACTTTGTGTTATCTGCAAATTTGGAGATATTACATTTCATTCCTTCATCTAAATCATTAATATATATTATGAATGGCAAGGTCCTAGCACTGAACCTTACATAATCCCCTGAGTCACTGCCTGCCATTTGGAAAAAGATCTGTTGAATTCCTACTCTTTATTTCCTGTCTGCCAACCAGTTTTCTACCCATCTCAATACACCACCACAAATACCATGTTCTATAATTTTACATGCTAATCTCTTTTGTGGGACTTTCTAAAAAGCCTTCTGTAAGTCCAAATAAACCACATCCACTGGTTCCCCCTCATCAACTCTACTAGTTACACCCTTGAAGAATTCCAGTAGATTGGCAAGCATGATTTACCTTTTACGCTGGCTCTGTCCGCCTCTACCTCTGATTTCCAGGTGCTCTGCTGTGAAATCTTTTGTAATGCAGTCTAGCATTTTCCCCACTGCCGATATCAGGCTGACTTGTCTATAATTCCCTGATTTCTCTCCACCTCCCTTTTAAAATAGTGGCCATGATATGAATATGCCGGCTTTCGACTGGGGTGTGCACAGTAAGAAGTCTTACAAGACCAGGTTAAAGTCCAACAAGATTGTTTGAAATTACTGACTTTCGGAGCGTAGCTCCTTCATCAGGAGAGTTTAAATAGCAGGGTTACATTAGCTATCGGTAGGAACTGTTCCAGAGTCTACAGGAACTTCGAAAATTAACTCTGATGCATCCATTATTTCTAGCGCCACTTCATTTAATACTCTGGGATGTAGATTATCACACCCTGGGTCCCCACTAGGGATCCTAGTCTCAGAATAAATTACAGCATTCTCCACCTTGGTGAAGAATTCTATCAAATTATGGTTGCGCATTCCCAAGGAGCCTTGCACAACTAGATTGCCAATTATTATTTTCTCATTACACAATACCCAGCCTGGGATGACCTGTTTTCCAGTTGGTTCCTCAATGTATTGTTCTAGAAAACCATCCCTTCTCTACAACAGAAATTCCTCCTCTGTGGTATTGTCACTAATTTGATTTATCCAATCTGTATGCAGATTAAAGTAACCCATAATTACAGATGGTCCTTTATTGCATGCACCTCTAATTTCCTGTTTAGTGCCATTCCCAACATCGCCACTGCAGTTTGGGGTCCATGTACATCCCCCACTAATGTTTTTTGCCTCTTGATGTTTCTTAGCTTTACCCATAGAGATTCCACGTCATTGGAGTTAATATCTTTCCTCACTGTTGCGTTAATTTCCTTTTCAACCAACAATGCAACCCAACTGCAATTTACTTTGTTCTGTCCTTCTTAAATACTGAATGCCCCCGAATGATCAATTCCCATCCCTGGTCACTATTATGGGCGAGGCGTTTTCAGGACCCCAAAATGTATCATGGAGTTCAACCAACCTCTCCCTTTAATGTATTTGTTGCTTTTCCTAGGACACGGCTTGTTCCCTAGGTGTGGGATTACAATTATGGACACATGGGTTTTTAAACACAAAACAATGTGTATTCCATGAACTCAACTTAACATCTTAAATAAACATTGGATCTCTTAACACCCCTTACTTCAAAGAAAACACCGAAAATATTGCAACAGTAAATAATTCCTCAAAATGTTCCTTCAAACTTCCAAGAGACTTAACATCTTTAAACAGAATCACATCAGGTTAAAGGTTTTACTATTATGAGTTTAAATTACCCTAATTATTCAGAGATAGTCTTTCATGGCAGAGATTCAGCTCACTGCAAACACAGACACTCCCAAGCTCTTTTCAAACTGCAAAAACTAAACTGCAAAGTGGCTGACCAGACCTCAGCTCCACCCACTCTCTGACATCACTGTTTTCTTAAAGGTACAATGCTTAAACATCTATGTCTTAAAGATACTCTCACATGACACCTCCCCCAAGAAAAAAAAATAAACCGTCAACTTCAAGATGGTTTCATTTTTCGCTTTTGCACCATCCACTAAGAAATGTACACAGTAAATATACCTTTTCATTTTTAAAAAAAAAAACAATATATGCAAACTGGTATAATAATATAGTCCATTTTTTTTTCGTTCTTCTTCCTCCAACCAAAATCCTTCTCGACTGGCAGTCTCTTTGAACAAAGTCTCTGCACTGGGGCTGGTTTAGCACACTGGGCTAAATTGCTGGCTTTTAAAGCTGACCAAGCAGGCCAGCAGCACGGTTCAATTCCCGTACCAGTCTCCAAGAACAGGCGCCGGAATGTGGCGACTAGGGGCTTTTCACAGTAACTTCATTGAAGCCTACTTGTGACAATAAGCGATTTTCATTTCATTTCATTTTCATTTCATTTCATTTCATCCATCCATTCCTCTCCTCCTCAGCATTTCTCTTCAGAATCAGATACTTTAGTTCAATCTGACCAAAGAGTCCCTTGCAATTCTCCAATACAGGAGCATTGGTGATCACAGCTTTCAGGCAGTCAAATGCCTGTTGAAAGTCCGCTGTCCATTGAAATTTTTTAGGTTTCTTTAGCAAGTCCATCAGTGGAGTAATCATGCCACAAAACTTTTCGATCAAATTCATTCATGTTAAGAGATCGCATTGCCTCCCTTCATCTTGAGGGTATCGGAAACTCCTCAAAGAAAGTGATTCGGGCTTCTCCAAATTCACTTTCGGCTAGGTTCATCACCAATCCCGTCACCTGAAGTTGATCGAAGAACTCCATACGATGTTTTAAATGTTCTTTCCATGTCTGGAAGGTGGAAATAAAAGCAGATTGTCCCACTTTCTCCATGCAATCCTTCAATGGTGGGACAGGATAAGAGTCCGTTCTTGTAACTGCATTCACCTTTCTATAGTCCACACACAACCGTTGTGTACCGTCTGGTTTAGGTACCATCACTACAGGTGAGCTCCATTGGCTGCAACCCACTTCAATTATGCCATTCTTCAGCAGACTCTCAATCTCTCTGTTAACCTGTGCCAATTTTAAAGGATTAAATCTATATGGATGTTGTTTGATAGCAACAGCATTTCCCACATCTACATTATGTATAGCCATGTTAGTACTTCCCAATTTATCTCTACAGACTTGCCCATGTGATATCAATAACTCTTTCAGGTGAGTTAGGTTTTCCTCTGGAAGGTAACTTACCAATTCATCCCAATTTTTAAAAACATCCTCATTTTCCAATTTAATTTGAGGTATGTCAAATTCACAGTCATCTGGATTTGGTTCATCACTTTGTGTTAGAATCATTAAAACCTCCTTTTTCTCTCCTTCCCTTTCAAAGTACCTTTTAAGCATATTCACATGACACACTCGGTGAGTTTTCCTTCCATCTGGTGTTTTTACCACATAATTCACCTCACTTAATTTCCTTTCAATCTGATACGGTCCACAAAACCTAGCTTTTAAAGGCTCCCCTACCACTGGTAACAACACTAAAACTTTATCCCCACTGGTAAAACTACGAACTTTGGATTTCGTGTCCGCTACCCATTTCATCACATTTTGTGCAACTTTCAAATGTTGTCTAGCCAATTCACCTGCTCTATTTAATCATTCCCTAAAATTTGACACGTAATCCAATAGTGTAATTTCCGATTTCTCACCCACCAATTTTTCCTCAATCAATTTAAGTGGTCCTCTTACCTCATGACCAAAAATTAGTTCAAAAGGACTAAATTTGGTAGACTCATTAGGTGCATCCCAAATTGCAAACAAAACGAATGGGATTCCTTTATCCCAATCCTCTGGATAATCTTGACAATTTGCCCTCAACATTGTCTTTAATGTCTGATGCCACCTTTCTAACGCTCCCTGCGATTCTGGATGGTACGCAGTTGATTTAAATTGTTTTATTCCTAAGCTATCCATAACTTCTTTGAATAACTTTGAAGTAAAATTTGTTCCTTGATCCGATAGAATTTCTGTGGGTAGTCCATATCTAGGAAAGAATTTAAGTAACTACTCCACAATCTTTTAGCTGTAATATTACATACTGGAATGGCCTCTGGAAACCTAGTAGACACATCCATTACAGTCAAAAGATATTGATTCCCACTTTTTGTTTTAGGAAGCGGTCATACACAATCGATTAGGACTCTTGTAAAAGGTTCCTCAAATGCTGGAATGGGTATTAAGGGCGCTGGTTTTATCACTGCTTGAGGTTTCTCTATCACTTGACATGTGTGACATGATTGACAAAATTTAACTGCATCTTTATGTAGTCCAGGCCAATGAATTGTTTCTGAATTTTAGCTTGAGTTTTCCTTATTCCCAAATGACCTCCCACTGGTACCTCATGTGCAACTCGCAACACCTCCTTTATGTACCCTACTGGCAATACTACTTGATGAACTTCTGCCCACTTTTCATCCGCCTGCATATGTACAAGTCTCCATTTTCTCATCAAGACATCATTTTTACGGGAATAACACTCTGATATACTCTCAGTTTCCTCTTCCATACATGCTTTCTGATATATCTGTTTTATTTCTACATCTTTCTGTTGTAACTCTGCCAATTTTCCTGAACTAAAAATATCCGCCTCATCCTCCACCTGTTCTTGTTCTTTTTTAACCATATGATCAAAAATTGTTTCTGATAATTGCACTTCAACTTCATCTTCACTCTTTGATTTCTCCTCTTGTCTTAACCTGTGACTTTGCGACCTTGTTACTCCAAAAATCCCAGGATATTCGTCCTTCAACACTTCAGTTGACTGATTTTCCACTGGTTATCAACCACAATAGGCATCACTCCCACCTGCGATCCAGCTATATCATCACCCAAGATAAACTGTATTCCTGGACAAGATAGTTTATCTGTTACTCCTACTACCACTTCACCACTCTTCACTTGACTTTCCAACCTTACCTTATACAATGGAACACTACTCCTCTCACCCTGAATTCCACATATCACCACCTTTTCTGGCAACATTCTTTCCAAACTACATAATTCCTTATCTCTTACCATTAAAGATTGACTAGCCCCTGTATCTCTTAAAATTGTTACTTCTTTACCTGCTCCTCCTGATACACATGAGTAAACTTTATCCACACAAGTAAATTCTTTGAAGACATCTGGCACCTTCTTAACTTAATTACTTCTTGAACAGGCTGTACAATCGTTTGTACCTCCTTCGCTTCCCTTGGGCTTTCCTTTACCACTCTAACAAACCCCACTGCTTTACCTACAAGCTCTGGTTACTGAGTTTCAAGATACTGATAGTCAAGAGGCAAAGGAATACGTTCTAGCAAACTGGGCTAATTTTGCATGTGATCTCAGTAACTATCAGCCTTCCCAGTGCTTTTCTTCGACCACCAACACTGTGACTTTACATGGCCTAGTTTATTACAGTGAAAACATCTGAAAAATTTCATTTCTTTTCCACCCTCCAGGATTTCGTTTTAATCTGAGGTACACTCTCTTTATTGTCTCCCATCAGGTCACCTTTACCTTTACCACTTGAGTATTTCTCATGTCCCCAGTTTCTATCCCTCACCGGCGGAAACTGATGTCGGAAACCAATCTTTGATTTATGAACTAATTCATAATCATCTGCCATTTCCGCTGCTAATCTCGCTGTTTTAACCCTCTGTTCTTCCACATGAGTTCTTATTACATCAGGAATCAAATTTTTTAACTCCTCCAAAAGTATAATTTCTCTGAGAGCTTCATACGTTTGGTCTATTTTCAAAGCCCTTATCCACCTATCAAAATTACTCTGTTTGAGCCTTTCAAACTCCATGTATGTTTGACCAAATTCTTTCCTTAAATTTCTAAACGTTTGTCTGTAAGCTTCAGGCACTAGCTCATATGCACTTAAGATGGATTTCTTCACCTCCTCATACATTCCAGATACCTCCTCCGGTAGTGATGCAAACAGTTCGCTAGCTCTACCTACAAGCTTTGTTTGAATCAGTAACACCCACATGTCCTGTGGCCATTTTGCACTGAGTGCTGAATTTGGTGCATTTGAGTGCTAGAGTGAGAGTTTGATGACTGAGGGAGTATAAGGGTTCATTTTTATCTAAAGTCTAGTCTTTCTTTTATTTAGTTAATTAACTTAAAAGTTGCTGTTTGGTTTAGAAGAAGGTGAATTTTCAATCAGCTTCAAACAAAGGTTCTACTTGTAGGTACTTGCAGCTGGAGCTTGTTAATTAGTTAATTGGATTAGGCCAGTTTTCAGAGGCTAGATTCACAGTATAAAAGTGATCCCCTACAGTGCAGACTTTGTTTGCACTGAGTGCTGAATTTGGTACATTTGAGTGCTATAGTGAGAGTTTGGTGACTGAGGGAGTGCTGAATTTGGTGCATTTGAGTGCTATAGTGAGAGTTTAGTGACTGAGGGAGTGCTGAATTTGGTGCATTTGAATGCTATAGTGCGAGTTTGGTGACTGAGGGAGTGCTGAATTTGGTGCATTTGAGTGCTATAGTGAGAGTTTGGTGACTGAGGGAGTTAGGTGAGGAGGGAGTAAGGTGCTCCTTTCATTTAATTTCCGCAAAGAGCGAGAAGGGAGCCAGGAGTTTACGGAGAGTGCAACTGACTGGGAGCAGAGTCGGAGGGCGGAGCTCCAGTTGGTCCACAGGGCAGTTATATTCTGTAAGGTAAGAGGGGATGGAGGCTAGGCCAGTTGCATGCTCTTGTAGGATGTGGGTGGTGAGGGATACCACCGGTGTCCCCGCTGACTATACCTGCAAGAAGTGCACCCAACTCCAGCTCCTCAGAGACCATGTTAGGGAACTGGAGCTGGAGCTGGATGAACTTCGGATCATCCGGGAGGCAGAGGGGGTGATAGAGAGGAGTTACAGGGACCACACCCAAGGTACAGGACAAGAGTAGCTGGGTTACAGTCAGGGGAAAGAAAACAAACAGGCAGACAGTGCAGGGATCCCTCGTGGCCGTTCCCCTTCAAAACAAGTATATCGTTTTGGATGCTGTTGGGGGGGATGACCTACCGGGGGAAGGCCCTAGCGGCCAGGTCTCTGGCACTGAGTCTGGCTCTGGGGCTCAGAAGGGAAGGGGGGAGAATAGAAAAGCAATAGTAGTAGGAGATTCAATGGTTAGAGGAATAGATAGGAGATTCTGTGGTCACGAGCGAGACGCCCGGAAGGTATGTTGCCTCCCGGGTGCCAGGGCCAGGGATGTCTCGGATCGTGTCTTCAGGATCCTTAACGGGGAGGGTGAGCAGCCAGAAGTCGTGGTGCACATTGGTACCAACGACATGGTAGGAAAAGGGGTGTGGAGGTAATAAACGAGTTCAGGGAGTTAGGCTGGAAGTTAAAAGCCAGGACAGACAGAGTTGTCATCTCTGGTTTGTTGCCGGTGCCACGTGATAGCGAGGCTAGGAATAGGGAGAGAGTGCAGTTGAACATGTGGCTGCAGGAATGGTGTAGGAGGGAGGGCTTCAGGGATTTGGATAATTGGAGCGCATTCTGGGGAAGGTGGGACCTGTACAAGCAGGACGGGTTGCATCTGAACCAGAGGGGCACCAATATCCTGGGAGGGAGGTTTTCTAGTACTCTTCGGGAGGGTTTAAACTAATTTGGCAGGGGAATGGGAACCGGATTTGTAGTCCAGCAACTAAGGTAGCCGATATTCAGGACGCCAAAGCGTGTAGTGAGGCAGTGGGGAAGGGAACACTGACAAAGGAGAGTACTTGCAGGCACAGGGATGGGTTGAAGTGTGTATACTTCAACGCAAGAAGCATCAGGAATAAAGTGGGTGAACTTAAGGCATGGATCGGTACTTGGGACTACGATGTGGTGGCCATCATGGAAACTTGGATAGAAGAGGGGCAGAAATGGTTGCTGGAGGTCCCTGGTTATAGATGTTTCAATAAGATTAGGGAGGGTGGTAAAAGAGGTGGGGGGGGGGGTGGCATTGTTAATTTGAGATAGTATAACAGCTGCAGAAAGGCAGTTCGAGGAGTATCAGCCTACTGAGGTAGTATGGGTTGAAGTCAGAAATAGGAAAGGAGCAGTCACCTTGTTAGGAGTTTTCTATAGGCCCCCCAATAGCAGCAGAGATGTGGAGGAACAGATTGGGAAACAGATTTTGGAACGGTTCAGAAGTCACAGGGTAGTAGTCATGGGTGACTTTAACTTCCCAAACATTGAGTGGAAACTCTTTCGATCAAATAGTTTGGATGGGGTGGTGTTTGTGCAGTGTGTCCAGGAAGCTTTTCAAACACAGTGTGTAGATTGTCCGACCAGAGGGGAGGCCATATTGGATTTGGTACTTGGTAATGAACCAGGACAAGTGATAGATTTGTTAGTGGGGGAGCACTTTGGAGATAGTGACCACAATTCTGTGACTTTCACGTTAGTAATGGAGAGGGATAGGTGCGTGCAACAGGGCAAGGTTTACAATTGGGGGAAGGGTAAATACGATGTTGTCAGACAAGAATTGAAGTGCATAAGTTGGGAACATAGGCTGTCAGGGAAGGACACAAGTGAAATGTGGAACTTGTTCAAGGAACAGGTACTACGTGTCCTTGATATGTAAGTCCCTGTCAGGCAGGGAAGAGATGGTCGAGTGAGGGAACCATGGTTGACAAGAGAAGTTGAATGTCTTGTTAAGAGGAAGAAGGAGACTTATGTAAGGCTGAGGAAACAAGGTTCAGACAGGGCGCTGGAGGGATACAAGATAGCCAGGAGGGAACTGAAGAAAGGGATTAGGAGAGCTAAGAGAGGGCATGAACAATCTTTGGCGGGTAGGATCAAGGAAAACCCCAAGGCCTTTTACACATATGTGAGAAATATGAGAATGACTAGAGCGAGGGTAGGTCCGATCAAGGACAGTAGCGGGAGATTGTGTATTGAGTCTGAAGAGATAGGAGGGGTCTTGAACGAGTACTTTTCTTCAGTATTTACAAATGAGAGGGGCCATATTGTTGGAGAGGACAGTGTGAAACAGACTGGTAAGCTCGAGGAAATACTTGTTAGGAAGGAAGATGTGTTGGGCATTTTGAAAAACTTGAGGATAGACAAGTCCCCCGGGCCTGACGGGATATATCCAAGGATTCTATGGGAAGCAAGAGATGAAATTGCAGAGCCGTTGGCAATGATCTTTTCGTCCTCACTGTCAACAGGGTTGGTATCAGGGGATTGGAGAGTGGCGAATGTCGTGCCCCTGTTCAAAAAAGGGACTAGGGATAACCCTGGGAATTACAGGCCAGTTAGTCTTACTTCGGTGGCAGGCAAAGTAATGGAAAGGGTACTGAAGGATAGGATTTCTGAGCATCTGGAAAGACACTGCTTGCTTAGGGATAGTCAGCACGGATTTGTCAGGGGTTGGTCTTGCCTCACAAGTCTTATTGAATTCTTTGAGGAGGTGACCAAGCATGTGGATGAAGGTAAAGCAGTGGATGTAGTGTACATGGATTTTAGTAAGGCATTTGATAAGGTTCCGCATTGTAGGCTTATGCAGAAAGTAAGGAGGCATGGGATAATGGGAAATTTGGCCAGTTGGATAACGAACTGGCTAACCGATAGAAGTCAGAGAGTGGTGGTGGATGGCAAATATTCAGCCTGGAGCCCAGTTACCAGTGGCGTACCGCAGGGATCAGTTCTGGGTCCTCTGCTGTTTGTGATTTTCATCAATGATTTGGATGAGGGAGTTGAAGGGTGGGTCAGTAAATTTGCAGACGATACGAAGATTGGTGGAGTTGTGGATAGTGAGGAGGGCTGTTGTCGGCTGCAAAGAGACATAGATAGGATGCAGAGCTCGGCTGAGAAGTGGCAGATGGAGTTTAACCCTGAAAAGTGAGAGGTTGTCCATTTTGGAAGGACAAATATGAATGCGGAATACAGGGTTAATGGTAGAGTTCTTGGCAATGTGGAGGTGCAGAGAGATCTTGGGGTCTATGTTCATACATCTTTGAAAGTTGCCACCCAAGTGGATAGAGCTGTGAAGAAGGCCTATGGTGTGCTAGCGTTCATTAACAGAGCGATTGAATTTAAGAGCCGTGAGGTGATGATGCAGCTGTACAAAACTTTGGTAAGGCCACATTTGGAGTACTGTGAACAGTTCTGGTCGCCTCATTTTAGGAAGGATGTGGAAGCTTTGGAAAAGGTGCAAAGGAGATTTACCAGGATGTTGCCTGGAATGGAGAGTAGGTCTTACGAGGAAAGGTTGAGGGTGCTAGGCCTTTTCTCATTAGAACGGAGAAGGATGAGGGGCGACTTGATAGAAGTTTATAAGATGATCAGGGGAATAGATAGAGTAGACAGTCAGAGACTTTTTCCCCGGGTGGAACAAACCATTACAAGGGGACATAAATTCAAGGTGAATGGTGGAATATTTTGGGGGGATGTCAGAGGTAGGTTCTTTACCAGAGAGTAGTGGGGGCATGGAATACACTGCCTGTGGAAGTAGTTGAGTCAGAAACATTAGGGACCTTCAAGCAGCTATTGGATAGGTACATGGATTACGGTAGAATGATATAGTGTAAATTAATTTGCGGCACAGTAGCATTGTGGATAGCACAGTTGCTTCACAGCTCCAGGGTCCCGGGTTCGATTCCGGCTTGGGTCACTGTCTGTGCGGAGTCTGCACGTCCTCCCCATGTGTGCGTGGGTTTCCTCCGGCTGCTCCGGTTTCCTCCCACAGTCCAAAGATGTGCAGGTTAGGTGGATTGGCCGTGATAAATTTCCCTTAGTGTCCAAAACTGCCCTTAGTGTTGGGTGGGGTTGCTGTGGGGATAGGGTGGAGGTGTTGACCTTGGGTAGGGTGCTCTTTCCAAGAGCCGGTGCAAACTCGATGGACCGGGTGGCCTCCTTCTGCACTGTAAATTCTATGATAATCTATGATTAATCTGGGACAAAGGTTCGGCACAACATCGTGGGCCGAAGGGCCTGTTCTGTGCTGTATTTTTCTATGTTCTATTTTCTATGTTCTATTTCATTTGTTTAGCTACCTTCTCAAATGAAATGAAAAAGGCTTCCACTTCCTTCTCGTCAAACCTTGGCAATGCTTGGACATATTTAAATAGATTCCCACCTAGCCTTCGACTATGACGCTCTTTCTCACTATCCTCAGCACTACAATCCAACTGTACGTTTCCCTTTACGTCTGCCAATTTTAACTGATTGTCATGTTTCATGGCCATTTTCTGAAGTTCAAACTCCCTCTCTTTATCTTTTTCCCTGATCTGTATCTCCCTTTCTTTTTCTTTTTGTTCTGCTAGGGCTATTCTTTCTTTTCTCCTTTCTTCTCTTTCCTTTTCTTTTTCCTCTCTCTCTCTTTCTCTTTCTTTTTCCTCTCTTTCTCTTTCTCTTTCTTTTGTCTCTCTCTCACCCTCATATTCAAGCCGCTTTAATTCTTTCTCATGTTCCATTTGTTTAATTTGCAACTGAATTTTTGCCATTTCCAATAAGTCAAACATCTATCTCAGGCAACTTTAAATGCTTAACCACTGCCATAATTACCTCATCTTTTCGCATTTTGTCAGGTACTGTTAACTGCAATGTTCTTGCCAAATCTAACAGTCTGCTTTTCGTTTCTGTCTGTAAAGTACTACGTGTGACATTCTCCACCCCCAAAAACTTCTGAGCCTCTGAAAGAGCCATTGTTCACAACACTCTCCCCACTTAAACTGAAATACCACACCGGAAAAGCAACAATCCTTCAATGTCTTTAAGTTCACAAAATCCAATCCAATAGATAGACTTTTATTCTGGACGAGCCCCCAATTGTTATGGGCGAGGTGTTTTCAGAACCCCAAAATGTATCATGGAGTTCAACCAACCTCTCCCTTTAATGTATTTGTTGCTTTTCCTAGCATACAGCTTGTTCCCTAGGTGTGGGATTACAATTATGGACACGTGGGTTTTTAAACACAAAACAATGTTTATTCCATGAACTCAATTTAACATCTTATATAAACATTGGATCTCTTAACAACCCTTACTTCAAAGATAACGTCGAAAATATTGCAACAGTAAATAATTCCTCAAAATGTTCCTTCAAACTTGCAAGAGACTGAACACCTTTAAACAGAATCACATCAGGTTAAAGGCTTTACTTTATGAGTTTAAATCACCCTAATGATCCAGAGATAGTCTTTCATGGCAGAGATCCAGCTCACTGCAAACACAGACACTCCCAAGCTCTTTTCAAACTGCAAAAACTAAACTGCAAAATGGCTGACCTGACCTCAGCTCCACCCACTCTCTGACATCACTGTCTTGTTAAAGGTACATTGCTTAAACATCCATGTCTTAAAGGTACTCTCACATGACAGTCACCCTACAGGCATGCCTCCATAATCCCAACTATATCATACCAATTACATCTATTTGTTTGAATAATTCATCCAATTAATTGTGAATGCTCCGTGCATTAAGGGTCAAAGCCTTAAGGCTCATCTTTTTAACATTCCTTGCCCCATTTGAATATGGCACTTGATTTCTCTTTCCTTATTTCATATTCTGTCTTCTGTTCTTGGCCTTGTTTCTCCCTCCTCTGACTCTTGCATGGGTTCCCAGCCCCCTGTCAATTTACTTTCAACATTCCCAACCCACTCGAGCAAATACTCCCCCTAGGACATCAGTCCTGGTCCTGCCCAGGTGTAACCTGCCCAGTTTGTACTGGTCCCAACATCCCGAGAACCGATCCCAATGCCCCGGTAATCTGAAACCCTTTCCCTCACACCAGGGGCAGGATTCTCCAACCCCCCGCCGGGTCAGAGAATCGCCGGGGGGGGTGGCGTGAATCCCGCCCCCGCCGGCCGCCGAACTCTCCGGCACCGAACATTTGGCAGGGACGGGAATCGCGCCATGCCGTTTGGCGGGCCCCCCCCTGGCGATTCTCCGGCCCGCGATGGGCTGAAGTCCCGCTGCTGTCATGCCAGTCCCGCCAACGTGAATCAAACCACCTACCTTATTGGCGGGACTGGCGGTGCGGACGGGCTCCGGGGTCCTGTGGGGTGCACAGGGTGATCTGGCCCCGGGGGGGGGTGTGCCACCACGGTGGCCTAGCCCGCGATTGGGGCCCACCGATCCGCGGGCGGGCCTGTGTCGTGGGAGCACTCTTTTCCTTCCGCCTGAGCCACAGCCTCCGTGATGGCCAATGCGGAAGTGACACACCCCCTGCACATGCGCGGGGATGACGTCAGCAGACGCTGACGCTCCCGTGCATGTATGGACTTCCGCGAACCGGCGAAGTCCTTTCGGCCCCGGCTGGCGTGGCGCCAAAGGTCTTTCCTGTTGGCTTGCGGCGCGCCAACCACTCCGGCACGGGGCTAGCGCCTCAAGGTGAGGGCTTCTCCGCACCTTTAGGGCGGCCTGATGGCGGAGTGGTTCCCGCCACTCCATCCCGCGGGGCCCCCCCGCCCCACCGGGTAAGGGAGACTCCGGTCCATATCTTCAGCGACATATTCATCTTAACTAGCCCGTCAATTCTACTCCGTGTAACTGGCTGTAATCAAGAGATCACTACTTTTGGGCTCCTATTTTTCAACTTACTTCATAACTCCCTGTATTCTGCTTTTAGGATATCATCCCTCGTTTTGCCTATGTCATTTGTACCAATGTATACCACAACCACTGGCTGTTCACCCACCCCATCCAGAATGTTCGTGTAGCCACTGTGATACATCCTTGCCCATAGCACCAGGTGGGCAATGCACCATCCAGAAGTTTCATTTGTGCCACAGAAACACCGATCTATTTCCCTATGACCATTGAATTCCCACCATTTTTATTCCTCCTCTGTGCGCAGAGCAACTGTAACACAATGAATTAGGTTGATGAACCCGGGCTTCCAGGAGCTGCAGCTGGAGACACTTACTGCACGCATGCTGGTCCCGGGCACTGGAAATGTTCCCGGCTTCTCATAAAGAACAGCATGAGCTCAGCGCAGCAGTGAGCTCTCCCGTCATGACTTACCGCTTTGAATAAAACCTTTTTAAAGATACGTAAAATAAAAAACGGTGTGCAATTTAACCACCGCGCCATGCCCAGCATGGATCTGGACGTGCCAATTAAATAGGGGGAAAGCGAAAATTGAGATTTGCACTGGGCGCGAATCAGGTTGCTATTTAAGAGGCCCACTCTTTTTTTTTTCCTTTTTTATAAATGTAGAGTATCCAATTAATTTTTTCCAATTAAGGGGCAATTTAGCGTGGCCAATCCACCTACCTTGCACATCTTCGGGTTGTGGGGGTGAAACCCACGCAGACACGGGGTGAATGTGCAAACTCCACACGGACAGTGACCCAGAGCCGGGATCGAACCTGCGACCTCGGCGCTGTGAGGCAGCAGGGTAACCCACTGTGCCACCGTGCTGCCCTAAGAGGCCCACTCTTTTATCCTCCCAGCTCCATTCTCAGTCTAGAGCTCTTTCTTACGGTCTTCTATTTACCTGGTTCTGCTCTCAGTCCCATTATTTCCTGGACGCTTGTATACTCTCAACACCGCTCTCAGCCTCACTCTTGCTCATGCACTTTTAGCCTCCTGGCTCCGCTCTCAGTCACATTCTTTCTCATGGTCTTTTACCTCCCGGCTCCTCCCAGTCTCGCTGTTTCTCACACTCTTCTAACACTCCCCCACCCTCCCCCCGCCCTGGCTCTGCTCTCAGTCTCACTCTTTCTCACGGTCTTTTATCTACCCAGCTCTGCTTTCAGCATCGCTCTTTCTCGCAGTCTTTTATCTACGTGACTCCGCTCTCAGTCTCATTCTTTCTTGTCCTCTTGTATGCTCTTGATACTGCTCCCAGTCTTGCTCTTTTGCATGGCCTTTTACCTCCTGGTTCCTCCCAGTCTCGTTCTTGCTCACACTCTTTTACTTCCCGACTCCGTCCTCAGTCTCGCTCTCGCATCTGGGATGTTTGGCAGGAAGGGGTTGGACTCTGAACCAGAAGTCAGTTCGTGCCACCAATTTAAAGGCCCCTTTCCCTCTCTCCTTGATTGTTATTTCTGTCTACAAAAAGTGAACAAATGAAGTCTATTGACAGCCAAATGCTGCTGCCATTACCAAGAGACACTGCAGTTACATGCAACCATGATTATGTTTTCAGTCTCTTTCATCCAGTCATGTGTTTCCTCATATTTTGTCTAATGAAAAATAGAGTAGGCAATGGAAAATTGCAGTCATTGGCTTTTAAACAAGCTCAGTAGCTTGGCAATTGTTGTTTTAATAGCAGGCAGAGCTTCCAATTACAGCACCGACTTGCCTTTTGTATTATTGGAGGCTGGTGGTAAGTGACATTGAATTGCTGATCCAATATCACCCCGCCATATTTTATATAAGGGGGGATGGTGTGGCGAGAGGAAGTGGGGAAAATACTACAATGTTTTCGAGGTGCTCCGCAATGGAAACTTGCTCCATTTGACACAGTACATTCTCCAGAACCATCCAGCAATTCATCCTTCCTTGTTAGGTGAAAACAAAATGCTAGCAATAAAACTCATCTGAACACACTTCCAAAATTCCTCTTGTTGCTATCCATAGCTGCCAGCTCAAAAACGAAAGTAAAAACAGACAGAAAATCCAGCTCCACCCACACTCTGACATCACTCAGCTATTTGATGAACACCCATTTCTTAAAGGTACTCTCACATGACAAAGGAGTAATCTAAAGTTCAGCTTTTGTGTGGTTCATGTGAGAGTACCTTGAAGAAATGGGTGTTCATCAAATAGCTGAGTGATGTCAGAGTGTGGGTGGAGCTGGATTTTCTGTCTGTTTTTACTTTCGTTTTTGAGCTGGCAGCTACAGTGTGCGTATAGTTTCATTTTCAGAGTTGGAGCTGCAACCAGCTAAACAAGGTGTAATGTTGATCTCTCTCTTCATGAAAAGAATGTCTCCATAGCACTTGCTAATTTAAAAGTGATAACTGCTCTCAGTAGAGAATTTAAATCTGCTGTCTTTGTTAAAGAACGTATTTGTCTTATGGATGTTGCTAGGAAAGATTAAGGGTTACTTATAGAGTACTGTATTCTTTGGGGGGATTATTTGAGTTGGTAGTTGCTAAGATGTTTACTGTGTGCTTATAAAATGTTAACTGGATTCATATAATAAACATTGTTTTGTTTTAAAAGTACTTTAGCTCTCTGTTGCATCACACCTGTTGAGTGGGCCCTTGTGCTCCCCATAACCAAAATCTATTAAAAATTGTGGGTCAGGTGAACTCCATGATACACTAAACCCTGGCCCGTAATGCCTTCAAATTCTCTCTGCCGAGGTGCAGCTCCCACCTTGTGAAGCATCTTGCGCCATACTTTATGTTCAAGTGACAATAACAATACATATTGTTCTCTATCATGTGTGTACCTATCAGAACCACTTGCACTTTAAGCTGTATACAACGACATGATGCCTTGTAAAGTAAACCAAACACCAAACAAGAACTGGGGCAGGAGGCTGTGTGGAATAAGATGTAAGGTCTAATAACTGGAGGACTTTAGGAATATTGGCTTTTAAATATTGGGACAAGTTAAGAGTTAAAAGCCTGGGGGTATTGTGTGTTTGGCTGCAAGGATTTTTTATTTGCTTTGAGGAATCAGGTGAAATGTGTTTTTAAGTCTAGACTAATAGACTGTGGCTAGACTGGGAAGGTCCATGGGGAGTTAATGTGCTTTTGCTACGTTGCCCCTAGGTGGGGTTATGGGGATAGGGTGGGGGACTGGGCCCAGAGAGGGAGCTCTTTCAGAGGGCGAGTGCACATGTTAATGGGCTGAATGGCTCCCTTCTGCACTGTAGAGAATTGTGTGATTCTATGATTCAGTGGAAGAGGTACAACAGACTGTTCAAAAGTTGGTGGATAAGCAGGTACCAGAACTTTTGAATATTTTGTTTGTGAGGGTAAAGTTTACTCATGAGTATAATCTGGAGTAGGAGATTAAGATCGAAAGGGATACAGGAGCAAGTCAATCTTTAGTGGTGAGAGAGAAGGAGATATGTAGTTTGGAAGGTGTTTTGCCAGAAAAGGTGGAAATTACTGGTGAGAGCAGTTGTGTGCTATAATGTAAGTTAAGGTCAGAGAGTCTGATGAAAAGTGGTAAAGTAGTAGTAGGAGTAATAAAATAATTATCTTTTTCAGGAGTACGATTTATCCGAGGTACTGATATAGCTGGATCACAGGTAGGAGTGCAGCCTACTGTGGTTGAAAAGCCAGGAGAAAGTCAAACAATTGAGCTGTTGCAAGACGTATATCCTGGGGTGTTTCTTGATTGTGTGGTAACCAGATCACAAAGCCACAGGTTGGGACAGGAGGAAGAGAACTTGAGGTGCCCATAGGGAGGGTGAAGCCTCGTTGTTAGAAACCATGTTTGATCAGATTGTGAGCAAAGAACAAGAGCACGTGGTGGTAGATTAAACAGATATCTTTAGTTCAAGCAAGTTGGATGAATTATAACAGAAAGATTCAGAGAATTTGTATCGTAAAGCATATATGGAAATGGAATCTGAGTGTATACCAGAGTGTCATTACATTAGAAGTAATTATTGATAAGTAAATAGAGACGTTTACATAGTTAAGCAGATGAGAAATGGGCAGAGGTTCATCAAGTAGTATTACCAGTAGGTTATAGAAAGGAGGTTTTGTGTGTGGTGCCTGAGGTTTCAGCAGGGGATAATTTAGGAGTAAGAAAAGCTCAAGCAAAAATACACAATATTTTTATTGGCCTGGACTGCAAAAGGAATAAGTTGAACTTTGGCATACATGTCACACATGTCAGGCAATAGGGAAATCTCAGGTGGTAATCAAACCAATGTCTTTAATACCCATTCCAGAATTTGAAAAACCTTTTATAGTGCCCTAATTAATTGTGTGGGACCTCTGCCTCAGTCCAAAAATGGGAATCAGTATGGGTTGACTATAATGGATGTGTCTACTAGATTTCTGGAGGCAATTCCATTGAGAAACATTACATCTGAGAGGGTTTTAGAGGAGTTAACAATTTTTTTTTTTAACGAGATGTGGACTTCCAAAATAAATTCAATCAGATCAGAAATCCAGTTTTATGTCAAAGTTATTCAAGGAAGTTGTCGTTAGCTCAGGAAGGAAGCAATTTAACTTAACAGTGTATCATGTGAAATCACAAGGGACATTAGAAAAATGGCATCAAACTCAAAAGACTATGTTGAGGGCCTGTAGTCAGGATTATCCAGAGGATTGGGATCTAGGAATTTCATTGTGCTATTTATATTTGAGGATGCACCGAATGAATTAACTAAATTCCATCCACTTGAATTGATCTTTGGCCATGAAGTGAGATGACCACTTAAATCGATCAAAGAGAAATTGGTGAGTCAGCGGCCGGAGACTAAACTGTTGGACTATGTGTCAAACTTTAGGGAGTGATTAACTAGGGCTAGTGAGTTGGCTAGGAAAAATTTAAAATTGTCACAACAGATAATGAAAAAAGTTTTGTTATTGGGGAGAAAGTATGAATATTGTTACCAATGGTAGATGAACCATTAAAAACAAGATTTAATGAGCCTTATCAAATGGAAAGGAAATTGAGTGAGGTGAATTATGTAATAAGATTGCCGGACAGAAGAAAAACTCAGAGTGTGTCATGTTAATATGCTCAAAAGATTTTTTGATAGAGAAGGAACGAAGGAGGAAGTGTTAGCTGTTGTAGCTCAGGAAGAAGAGATCAATCTAGAGGATTCTGAATTTGACATTCCTCAAATTAAATTGAATAATGAGGAAGTATTAAAAAATTGGGATTCATTCTTGAGTTAACTTCCGGAGGAAAATAAAAATGACCTAAAAGTGTTATTGCAGTCACAGAGAGCTGTATGTGGGAATAAATTGGGAATTACGAAAGGAATTGTGCCTGATACAGATATAAATAAATAAATAATTGTTATTGTCACAAGTAAGCTTACATTAACACTGCAATGAAGTTACTGTGAAAAGCCCCTAGTTGCCACATTCCGGCACCTGTTCGGGTACACAGAGGGAGAATTCAGAATTCTCAGCTGATACAGGAATTGAACCTGTGCTGCAGGCCTTGTTCTGCATCACAAATCAGCTGTCTAGCCTACTGAGCTAAACCAGCCCCCATAGGAAATGATGTCTCCATAAAATAACATCCATACAGGCTCAATCCACTAAAATTAGCACCAGTACAAATGGAGATGGCTGATTTAAATACACGCTAAACAAAATGGCTTGGTAGAGTTAATGAAGAGCTGAAGACTAGAGAGTTGCTGGCATTGGAATCCCATCAAGCAGAAGGTATCTGTGATGGTGGGCGGTATAATAGCACAGTGCTTAGCACTGTTACTTCACAGCTCCAGGTTCGAATCCTTGGGAGTGTGTCTGTGCGGAGTCTGCATGTTCTCCCTGTGTCTGCGTGTGTTTCCTCCGGGTGCGCCAGTTTCCTCCCACAAGCCCCGAAAGACGTGCTTGTTAGGTGAATTGGACATTCTGAATTCTCCCCCAGTGTACCCGAACAGGCGCCGGGGTGTGGCGACTAGGGGATTTTCACAGTAACTTAATTGCAGTGTTAATGTAAGCCTACGTGTAGCAATAATAAAGATTATTACTATTATTGGTTAAACAGAAGCGAAAGCTAGCTTTGAAATGCAGATTCGGGAGAAAACTGAGATCCAGCATCAAATTACACAGGAACTCCGGCAAAGCAGCAGTCATTTGCATAAGCCAGAAGAGGAGCGACAATAACTTCAACAAGAGAGAAAACTACTCACAAGACAACAGGTTGCAATGAAAGAAAATGTAGGAATGGTGGAGCTCCAAGAGTAGCCCTCTACCCTGGGAAAAAGGCGGAGCACAGGTGGAGAAGGTAGTCAAGAAGGCAAACGGCATGCTTGCTATCATTGGCCGGGACATTGAGTATAAAAATTGGTAAGTCATGTTGCAGCTGTACAGAACATTAGTTAGGCCACATTTGGAGTATAGTGTTCAATTCTGGTCGCTGCACAACCCCAAGGATGTGTAGGCTTTAGAGAGGGTGCAGAAGAGATTTACCAGGATGTCGCCTGGTATGGAGGGCATTAGGTATGAGGAGAGGCTGAATAAACTCGGTTTGTTCTCACTGGAACGAAGGAGGTTGAGGGGTGACCATATAGAGGCCTACATAATTATGAGGGGGAGTAGACAGAGTGGCTAGTCAGAGACGTTTTCCCTGGGTAGAGGGGCAATTACTCAGGGGCATAGGTTTAAGGTGCGAGGGGCAAGGTTTAGAGGAGAGGTACGAGGCAAGTTTTTTTACACAGAGGGTAGTGGGTGCCTGGAACTCGCTGCTGGAGGAGGTGGTGAAAGCAGGGACGATAGTAACATTTAAGGCGCATCTTGACAAATACTTGAATAGGATGGAAATAGAGCGATCCGGACCCCGGAAATATGGAAGATGTTAGTTTAGACGTGCAGCATGGTCAGAGCAGGCTTGAAGGGCTGAAGGGCGTGTTCCTGTGCTGTACTTTTCTTTGTTCTTTGTTTTTTATTCTAGCCAAATATCTGCAATGGTAGTAATATCTGCCTACCTAATCCCATTTGCCAGCATTTGGCCCATAGCCTTCAATGTTATGACGTGCCAACTACTCATCCAGGTAGTTTTTAAGGATGTGAGACAACCCGCCTCCACCACTCTCCCAGGCAGTGCATTCCAGACCACCCACTGAGTAAAAACATTTCTCCTCAAATAACCCCTAAAACCTCCTGCCCCTCACCTTGGACTTGTGTCCCCTTGTAACAGACTCTTTAACGAAGGGGAACAGCTACACCCTATCCACCCTGTCCATGCCCCTCATAATCTTGTACACCTCAGGTCACCCCTCAGTCTTCTCTGCTCCAGTGAAAACAACCCAAGCCTATGCAATCTCTCTTGATATCTTAAATGTTCCATCCCAGGGAATATCCTGGTCAATCGCCCCTGCACCCGCTCCAGTGCAATCATATCTTTCCTATAATGTGGTGACCAGAATTGCACACAATACTCCAGCTCTGGCCTCACCAAAGTTCTATATAACTACAACATGACCTCCCTGCTTTTGTAATCTATGCCCTGATAGAAAACTGATTGACCTGAGGAAGGAGCAGCGCTCCAAAAGCTAGTGACATCGAAACAAACCTGTTGGACTTTAACCTGGTGTTGTAAGACTTCTTACTGATAGATAAAGACAAGTGTTGCATTTGGCTTTTTCACCACCCTATTAACCTGCCCTTTTGCCTTCAGAGATCGATGGACAAACACGTCAAGGCCCATTTGTTCCTCAGAATTTCCCAGTGCCAGGCCATTCATTGAATACATCCTTGTCAAATCACTCCTTACAAAGTGTATCGCCTCATACTTGTCAGGTTTAAATTCTATCTGCCAACTTTCTGCCCAATTGACCATCCCGTCTATATCTTCCTGTAACACAAGACACTCAACCTCATTGTTAACCACCCGGCCAATCATTGTGTCATCTGCAAACTCAGTGATCCTACCCCCGCATAGTCATCTATGACAAATAATAGGGGACCCAGCACAGATCTCTGAGGTACTACTGGACACTGGCTTCCATTCACCAAAGCAGCCATCTGTCATTACACCATGTCTCCTACAGCTAAGCCAATTATGAATCCACCTTATCAATTTAACCTGTATACCATTTGTATTTTTCTGCTTTATATGTCTCCCATGTCTGACCTTGTCAAAGGCTTTGCTGAAATCCATGAATACTACATCAACTGCACTCCCCTCACCTACACATCTGGTCTCATGCCTAGAAAATTCAATCAAATTTGTTAGGCATGACCTCCCTCCGACAACTCCATGCCGATTATTCCTGATCAAACCTTGCCTCTCCAGGTGGAGACAAATTTTCTCTTTCAGAATTTTCTCCAATAGTTTCCCGGCCACTGACGTGAGACTCACTTGTCTATAGTTCCCTGGCTTATCTCTGCAATGTTTCTTAAATAGTGGGAGCACATTAGCTGTTCTCCCATCCTCTGGCACCTCCCCGCGGAGGGACAGATAAATGACTGGAGCTGTCTCACAATTCCTCAGAGAGCATCTTCAGTGGTGTAATACAGAGCTTGTACTAAATGTCGGAACCTGCCTTCAAGCAGCTTTCGGAAAATAGCTGGAAGCTATCACAGAGACCACCTATCTGATTTATAATAGCAGGACTACTCAGACAGGACTAATGCAAGAGCCTGTCCAAAAGAAAATGTGATTGTTGCTGGTGCTATATGATGACTGTAGCGTGTGAGAAGACTAAAATAGACTACATTCAGGTTGATGCTTGCCGGTTGAAAAACATAAAATGATATATCGTAGAGAGTATAAGTTGTATACAATCTTGAGAAATGTTGAATGTTAAAAGGGTTTTAGAAAAATAAAGGCATCTGTTTACATTGCTGGTTTATTTTCTTTAAGGGGGAGGTGTGACAATTGGAGGATTTCAGGAATATTGGCATCTCAATATTGCGACAATTTAAGGGTTAAAAGCCGAGGGTATCGTGGGTTTGGCTGCAATGGTCAGGTTTTTGCAAGGGATTTTGTTTTGTTTTTTGAAACAGAAGGTGAAATTGACAAAGGAATGTGTTTTTCAGTCTAGGCTAATGGACTGTGGTTCGACAGGGGAGGTCCCTGGGGGGACGGGTTAATGTGCTTTTGCAGCCTTGAGAGATCAGGGGCAGGATTCCTCGTCCCGCTGCACCCGTTTTCTGGTGTGGCAGGATTCTCCGTCCCAGCAGCTAGCCAATGGGGTTTCCCACTGTGGGCACCCGCATGCTGTTGGGAAATCCACGGGCGTGAGTGCACTGCCGGCGAAATGGAGGATCCCGCCGATTGAGAATCCGGCCCCATTTGTTTTCCAGCTTGGGGAGGTGAGGTCATTGCTGAGTGGAGTTCAAAAATGCAGAGAGGCAGCGGGCTTGGTGGAGCTTTGAGGGTGAGAGGAGCTGAGTTTTGATCTGCCCGATTCTGAGTTCACAATTCTTTCCAAGTCGGATAGTTAAAAGAAAAGAGTAATAATATTTTAAAGCAGAGCAGTCTTGTATGAAGACAAGGAAGAGGCTGGAACAACCTCGTTGGAGCAACTATTTGAATACCTGCAGCCAGAGCCTGAAGGGGTTTAAACCAGAGCCAAATCTGTTTATCAAGCAAGAATTACTCTATGCCCTGATATTTTAAAGCTAGATTAAGAGCTGTATGTTTTTTTTCTTGTTGTTTAGCAGGAAATTGTATTGTTGTGTGAAGAGGTAATTGTTAGCTGTTCTTTTTGGGTGTGAACTTAAAATTTAATATTGTATTCATGATAAAGTTTTGTTTTAGAAATACCAAAGCCCTATTTTTCAAGCAATCACTCGTGGCATGAATCATTCTTTCCTTACAGTCTGAAACAATATATTGTGGCTTCGGTCCAGTATCCTAGTCACGGTTGGAGTCTGGTCTGGTCATAATAATTTGCTTAAATTGATTTTGAGACAACTTTGATGGCGTGAGGGGATACAAAACAGATTGAAACTTCAAGGTGGCGTGGCAGCACAGTGGTTAGCACAGTTGCTTCACAGTTCCAAGGTCCCAGGTTTGATTCCCGCCTTGGGTCACTGTCTGTGTGGAGTTTGCACATTCTCCCCGTGTCTGCGTGGGTTTCCTCCGGGTGCTCCGGTTTCCTTCCACAGTCCAAAGGTGTGCAGGTTAGGTGGATTTGCCAAGCTAAATTTTCCTTAGTGTCCAAAAAGGTTGGGTGGCGTTACAGGCACAGGCTGGATGTGTGGGCTTAGGTATGGTGCTCTTTCCAAGGGCCGGTGCAGACTCGGTGGGGCGTGTGGCCTCCTTCTGCACTGTAAATTCTGTGATAAGGCAATTTAAGAGTGCAGGACCAAAATGGTTAAAAGATCAGGGGCGGGATTCTCCAATTTTCTGGTGCAGCGCCTTCAATGTTATCAATGTTTGGTGCGGATCTGCTCAGACAGACTCAATCATTTTTTTAACTTCTTTCATGGGATGAGAGCAACACTGCTATTTGTTACCCATTCCTAATTTTCCTTGAAATGAGTGGCTCACTAGGTCATTTCAGAGGGCAATTGAAAGTCAACCACAGTGCTGGTCTCTAGTGTCACATGTTGGACAGACTAGGTAAGGATGGTAGATTCCTTCCTAAAGGATATTGGTGAACCAGGTGGATATTTGTGACATTTACCATTACTGAGACTAGCTTTAAATACCATATTTTATTAATTGAACTCTAATTCAACCAGCTGCAGAGGGTGAGGATTGAACCAATGTCTCCAGAGCATATGCCTGGTCCCCTGGATTACTCGTCCAGTGATATTGCTACGACACAATCTCCCACGAGCCATTGAACGTGCTGAACAGATAGGAGATGTTGCAACAAGTGTGGAACAAGGCTATAGAGAAATGGTAAACAACAAGTATTTTGAACTCACTTTGTTGGATGGGGAGTTAATGAAGATAAAGATTAGAGTGATGGATGAATCAAATTTAATGGGACACAATGAGGGTGCAACATTCCGGAGCATTTAAAGTATTTTTTGGATTTTTAAAACATTTTGATGGGGTGTGGGTTTGCTGGCTAGGCATTTATTGCAGGCATGAAGGCATCTCCAAGGGTAAGGAGCTGAAGGCATGCGATGGACAGTCCTGGTGATCAAAAGGAAGGCAAAGAAGAAGTCATTATGACAATCTATAGTTGTCTTTTTGGAATTGTGCTTACATGCTGGCTAGCAACTGTGACAATGTAACAGTTATTTCTACTGTTGTTGGAGGTGGTTCTAATGCACTGAATCCCCTTACTGCTTTACTTCCAAAGAATAGTTGAGGCAAAAGGCAACAGACAGGAGAGTAAAAATTAAGTCAAGAAATGCACTGAAAGAATAACAGTAGATCAATCTGCGATAGAAAGTAAATAAGGATGAAAAACGAGAAAGAAGATACCTCAGGCAGAAAAGAGTGACAAATAGCAGTAACAAAGCAAAATAAAAGCTAAAGTTAATAGCATAAATAGATCAGAGATAAACAATGCTCTACACACTATAGATTAAAATGACATTGAACACAGAGTGAATCGGAAACCTTCAGCAAATATAAAATCCAGTATTGGTAAATTTGCTCTGTGGATGCAGTCGTCGTTCACCATTTATCACTTGGGTATTCCAGATTGAATCTGTAGTTATTGTGCTATATGTACCAAATAATTTTATAATTGCATAAGTTCAACTTTGACACTCATAAAGAACAAAGTTTATCGATTTCGCAGGCAATATCTATCTCTATCAACTGGATTTTGTGTGCCATTGCAGCAAACTGTTTTCTAGGATTCCCATAGTGCTCTTCATTGAGACGGCAAGTGAGTCAGTTTTTCAAAAACCAATGTAAAGTGATGAATTTCATATTGACAAGTTTACGGATATTTCTTTCCAGGCCAGCTAAGAGAGAATTAAATGATGCATACTCAATGTTCATGGTCAGGACATTTGTCATGATTTGTCAAGATGGGAGAGAATATTAATTCTTTTTGACAATCGGAACAAAAATTAAAGAGCACATTGGAACAATTTAAATGTAGCGATGAGAGGCTAACTTGTCTTGGCTGGTTTATCATCTATTTTTTTGGTTTAGTACTCTATTTATCTTTTTTTCCATGTTGTTTATCATAGAACCGGAGAATCCCACAGTTTCTCAAATTTTAAACGGGTCCTCTTCTTTTAACCAATGGTGTCTTTATTGGTGCTCAGGTATTTTCCAGTCTACCCTCTCCTCTCCAACACCTAGTACTCCTGGTCTAAATATTCGGTGTTCAATACCTTCATCAAAAAAGTCTATATTTCTTGTCAACATTGATCCCTGGGTTGCTGCACAAAGCTCTTGGGTCCGGAATTCTCTGATAATGTTCCCACGTCCGCGAGAAAACAGGCGTGATTCTCCATTTTGAACGGGGCAAGCAGGGTCCTGGAGTAGTCCTCGCAGCTCCAGCTGTCTATACGGGGCCCTGCAATTCCGTCCGCGGGTCCGCGCATGCGCATGGCGGTGGCTCCGCGCAACATGAAGGACGTACACAGCGGGCCGGCCCCGACAATATAGGCCCCCCCAGATCGCGCGCACCCGTCGATCAGTGGACCCCGGTCGTGAGCCTGGCCGTCCTGGAGGCCCCCCGTGACAGATTCCCCCGCCCCCCCCCCCCCACCAGGGCGGCTGCAGACTGGGTCCACAGCCGCCACTCCGAGCTCCTGCTGAGTGGAACCATGAGTGAACCAAAGCGACGGGAACTCGGCCACTTGTCGGCGGAGAATCGCTGAGGGGGCCTCTTTCAATGGCTCCCGACCAGCGCCGCGTCGACTGCGCGCGCATGACTGCCAGCTATGACCCACGCCCGTGAGAAAACAGGCACAAATCACCCTGGACTTTCGTGGAGAAAGTCCAGAGTGATTCTCCATTCTGAAGGGGGCTAGCAGGGGACTGGAGAATCGCGGGAAGGCGTCGGACCCGATCACGGGTCTGACGCCCATTCTCCGCCCCCGCGCCGAGCGCGATTTCGGCATGGAGGCTCGGAGAATCTTGCCCCTCATTCTTGACTTCGCTGCCCAAAGATGGGTCCTTGGTGATTGTTCGCCCATTCACAGGAAAGAGCTCTAATTTTTAGACTACGGGAAGGTCAAGGAGGCAAGGACCAAGTCTACCTCAGTGGGATCAGGCATCAAACCCCAAGATGTTGGTGTAAATCTGAACCACACACTAGCTACTAAGCTGCTAACCAACGCACCCCTACAATGACTGGAGCTGTCCAATTGAAAGTATTGTAGGGATACATATAAGTCCTACAATGCGACCAATTTCTCATTGGTTTGATAACTAATGTCGTTATCACAAGTGCTTTCACTTTAGCTACAAATTTATTTCAGAATGCACCTCTTTACTTACTTTACAAAATCAATGCATTTATGAATCTTCATAACCTATGGGATTTAGTGCACTTGTCCATGTTTACAACAAGACTGTAATGTGGTAAGGAGGTTACTGACCCTGACAGAACCTAAACTGAGCATCAGTGAGCAGGTTATTGCTAAGCAAGTGCCACTTGATAGTACTGTTGATGACCTTTACCAACACTTTAGAATAGATAGGTGCTTGATGGACGAGGCAGACATGATGGGCCAATGGGCCTTTCTCTGTGCTGTAGGACTCTGTAACTCCATTACATTCAATCTACTACACTTGCAAGGAATACCAACAAAGTTGATTAGCATAACTTGTTTTTCAGAAACACGTTTAATGCCTCCAGCATTGTTAATCATTAATAAGCTATGAAAAATACATCTCCTCTCACTTCTTTAGTATTCTTTGATGTTTCCAAAGAATATTAAAATAAACCATCATTTAAATATCATGGGAATCAGTCCATAATATGCTGAAATTATTGCAGCATGATAAATTTTAAAAAGTATGAAAATATATCCAATGCTGTATTCCAGAAAGCCAGATGGTGAAGGTGGCAGGTTTTATACACATCTATATAGATTTACAGGGTTAAATATTACAAGCACACATGTGCTAATACAACAGTTACAGCTTTAGTCTGTGTGTATTCATACGGGCTCGAATAAATGGCCAGGTTAATGCCCATTACCTTCATTAAATTAAGCACAATTGTTACAATCCCAGCTGATGTTACTGCTGGACAGCCAGGCGCCAGAATGTAAAGCTGGTTCAATAGACCGTAACTTTTCTTTTCTGTTTGGAGACATAGATAAACAGTGTACACAGGACTGCCAATTAAAATTTAACAAAATAATAAAATATTTATTCAACAAGAAAAGAATAATTGTAATATACAACTCCTTTACTACCTTTACAGGTATATACAGGTTTATAAGGATTACACAAGTTACAAATTGTCTTAAGTTCTAATGTTCTCAGTAAGTATAGAGTCCATGTAAACCAATCGGCAAAGTGTGGTCAGACACACCACACTCTGAAACCAAGTGGCAAATGCCACCCAATACAACTTACCTACATCACTCATCAAAATGGGTGACATGGTAGCACTGGTGCTTCACAGCACCAGGAACCCAGGTGTTGATTCCCGGCTTGAGTCACTGTCTGTGTGGAGTCTGCACATTCTCCCCGAGTCTGTTTGGGTCCCCCCCCCCCCCCCAGTGCTCCGGTCTTGTTTGGTGAATTGGACATTCTGAATGCTCCTCAGTGTACCCAAACAGGTGCCGTAGTGTGGTGGCGAGGGGATTTTCACAGTAACTTAATTGCAGTGTTAATGTAAGCCTACTTGTGACACTAAAAAAGATTATAATAAAATCCCCCTGGATACATATTACACGGTGAGCCAACTGGTCTTGCTGGAATCTGACTTACACCCGAGTGTTCCCAAATTCCATTCTCAGAAAAACACCCCTTGGAATCTTCTCCCAAACAATGCCTGCACCAAGGATCCACTTCAAGGATTTCAATCTCTCCTTTCCGTATTCCTCTCAAGTGGATTGCCACATACAAGTGTCACAAACCACCCTGATGCTATCTGCGAGGGTATCCCTACTTGAAACACCAGTTCGTTGGAGTGCATAGTTTTGTTTTTTGGAATGGTGTGAGGAGACACGTGAAACCCCAGTGAGAATAACCAGGCCAGTCATCGTGCAACAATTATTAAAGACTATTTATCAAATGAAAGACAAGGCAACTACACATGAACAAGACTACAATATGCTAGGACAATTAAGTATATAAATCACAAAACACACGCATAGTTCATGCAGAACTTTCCCTTGTTCCAAAATATATCCAAGATCCCCGAACTCCTTAAGACTTCCACTTTCCCCAAACAACATCCAAATTAAATAAATACATGAGTTCAAATCCAGCTTAAAGTTTCCACACAACACAGGACTTATAATCAAGCCTGAGAAACATATTTTCCTGGTCCAGCAAAGATAATTAAACTGCCTTTATCACGGTTTCTGCACAGCCTAGACTTTAAGAGTTAGGTGTAAAACTGATCTCTTGTTCTAATTTATGTAACCTGGCCTCTCAGGGTTTTAGATGCAGACTGGGTTGTCTGCTTCACAAGGTGCTGGCAATTTAACCATTTGTTCCCTTTGATTCTTTATTCTGCATATTTAACTCCCTCAACTCCCTTGACTCTTGAAATTAGCATGTGTATACCTCCACTGATCTCTCAGTCATCTAAGCAAGCTATTTCTATGAATACAGAGATTTATAACTGATTCTGTCTGGATGCCTGCTAATCTCATTACTGGAAAAGTGGCATCTCATCATCCCTTTTGAATTCTGATTACTGCTGCCGCTTGCAAATTTCTACCTGTTGCTTGTCAGATTGCATCCTATCATGCCTTGATAAATTTGTTTCACTGCTGTTAATTGGCAAATCCATGGCACAAGGCTTGTATGGCATAACACGCGATGGTTTGCTTGGTTTTGAGGAAGTGACTGCACCGTCGGTGACAAGGGGGCAGGCAGCGACATATCCTCTAAAAGGCATGTTGCACTTTGGTGCCTGTCTCTGCTGATCTCCACAAGGTGCCTCCAGAGTGTGTGTATGCAAATGCAATTTGCGTTCCCCTATCACAAACCACTGGGTAAGTATTGTGCTTATTTTTGTGGGGTAAATAACAGCCTTCATTTATGCACTATCAGAAGATGATGGAACCACAATAAAGAAAAGACCAAGACCAGTGGGGTGGGGGGGGGGGGGGGGGGGGGGAGGTAGTGCCATACCTCCACATCCTCTTCCCACCGTGGAGGGGATGCCTTGAAATTAGCTGACCACCAGTGAGTTGTGCATTCTCTGATGGTTAAATGGGAGTGCCAAACCAACAGGGTGAGTGAACAAGTGAGAGTGGACAACGGCGTGTCGAGCATCCAAATCATAGTGCACAGGTAACTAATACTGCACACTAGGAACTTCACAGCAAGTGCGACTGGGATGAGGAAATGGAAAGCCATTAAACTTTTAAAAATTTTAATGTTTGTTTATGCAGGTCAGGGTTAAGCTGAGGTTCACAGAGCTTGAGAGACTGTGAACCAGCTGGCCATCTCTGAGGAGGAGGAGGGATTGTCAGAGGTGTCGCTCCATGACCCCAAACCTTCCATCAGAGCCGATTCTCTCCCTTTGGTGGGCCTCCACTCATGAGTAGATACAGGGTCGCAAGAAGGTGAATGGAGTATAGACATGCCCATGTATCTGACAGAGGCTGTTACAGCCGAGGCCTCTGGCAGCTGGAGGAATTTGGGAGGACAGGCTTATTCTGAGTCTAAGGCTGACGATGTGAATTTGGCAGTCGGCCACAACATAGTAACTGCTGCAGCTACAGTAAGAGCTGATGGAACATCTGCTGGAGTTCCAGAGGCTATATGTATGCATGCATGCATGAAGGAGGAGTGCAACCAGTCCATGAATGTTGCCATGTCTCTGGGTGAGTGTCTAACTTCCCCCATTGAGAGACTGGTAACCCCCATGGAGAGCAGACAAGTCAGCAATAATGCCCATAGATCTGCATACCAGCCTATGCCTTGCAGGAAGGCAGCAGGGGCAAGGCCGGAAGGGAGCCAAGTCATCCAACTCAGATGAGCAGGGTTGGGTCTTGCAAGGGCAGAAGATCGGCAGCCTTCTATATCTGGGGATGGCTCTCCCTGGAATCAACAGAATCTCCTCAGCCCCTCTGCCTGTGGTACCATCACCTCAAATAAACAACAATGACACCTCATAGCACTCATAAGAGAGCTAATAAGAGCACCGAGCTTCATTTGGGGCTCACAGCTGATTTTAAACTGTAAATGTTATGTTTCCTTTTCGTTGTGTGCCTCAATTATTTTTCACTCACAGGGCAGCACGGTGGTGCAGTAGTTAGCACTGTTGTCTCACGGCGCCGAGGTCCTAGGTTTGATTCCCGGCTTGGGTCACTGTGCGGAGTGTGCACGTCCTCCCCGTGTCTGCATGGGTTTCCTCCGGGTGCTCCGGTTTCCTCCCACAATCCAAAGATGTGCAGGTTAGGTGGATTGGCCATGCTAAATTGCCGTGAGTGTCCAAAAAGATTAGATGGGGTTACTGGGTTACGGGGATAGGGTGGTCGAGTGGGCATAGGTAGGGTGCCCTGTCTAAGGGCTGGTGCAGACTCGATGGGCCGAATGACCTCCTTCTGCACTGCAAATTCAGTGATCACAGAAATTGTTACATATTACGGCACCTTAGTCTTCCTTGCATTTTCTTACTGCCTATATTGCAAGGGGTTCCTCATTTCCCATCACATGGCCGGCTGACTCCTCCACATACCCATCAATAGAGGAGGCACTGCAATATTTGGTATCCTCTTTGTTCAATGCCTCTCCACTCTGCAGTACTGGATTGTGCAGTATAAAGTAGACAGCGGGATTCGCTGGGATCGACACTCGGGAGGCTGACATGCTGCAGCTGCACAAACACATTACAATCCCAACACACATTCATCCCAGCCAACAAGATGGCACTGGTTGTGCTGGAGTGTGCCCATACAGCTGATGGGTCGGCTGAGACCAGAGGGCATCCAAGGGGATACCTTACGACCCGTGGCACTATGTTCAAAGTGGGCTGTTAGCTATGTGCGCAACTGCATGGCTGCCTTGCCGATTGCGGCAATGGTGTTCCATCCCATCCACCCCGACCACACAGCCCACCTCCTGGCCATGCCCCACTACCCTCCCTGGCCGTGGCAGGAGCCCTTAGCCAGCGGCACAACTGTCAGGAAACGATGGTGATGTTGGGCACTTTCCGTACCCCCTCTCTCTCCCTCAGCAGCCGCCTCACTTTTCCCAATTTCTGAAAGCACAAGTGGACAGCGCCATCGGGAACCCGGCCCATCGGAGGCAAAGCATCGCGGAGGCCCCGGAGAATACTGGGTCAGGCCCGCCAATGATATGCAACGGTATCTGCTGTACGTGCATTCCGGAATGATTTGACGCCACTGTCGAGGTGCTGAAGCATTGCAATTTGGCGTCAAATCGGCGCCTGCCGCGACTTCGGCGTCAGATCCGACTCTCCGCCGAATTGCCTTTCCCGATTTTAGCGCAGCTAATGGAGAATCTCGCCCCTTATCTGTCATTGTCCTTTCTTAAAAGTGAGGGGGTGTTTGATAGGGGTGGAGGGGGTGCGGTGCACTGTCAGAAAGACAGAGGGATCTGAGACTGCTTAAGTACGTAAGCATTTTGGTTTCCCCCAACAATCAGTGATGGACATAATGATGAGCAGAGCTGTCAAAGTAAGAATTTCTAGGGAAAGGGTTGCCAGCACAGGTCAGAATGGCAGATCTTTACATTGATTTATGTGGCTTCAGCAACCATAGGCATGGAGAGAGGTGGAAAGGCTGCTCCATGGCACTTTCATTCTTACCTGGAGGTTACCCTGTTGGGATCAATGGGCTGCAGTGAGGTGAGCACTCTCAAGGGTGGGAGGAAGAAGATAGCCTCTTCAAACAAGCAGGTGTGGATGGAAGTGATCAAGGACGCGAACAGCAGGATTGTGTTCCCTCAAACCTGGAGATAATGTCCTGTGAGGTTCAAGGACCCCACCAGACCACAGCAGATCAGTGGCTCAGAACTTCCAGGTCTAAAGGCCCCACACTCTGCCTTTCCCAGTGAGCTCTTCCACAACACAGCTTGCAGCTCCACCCTTCCTCATGTCACTTCCTCACATTCCCATCTGAACATCCAACACTCACACACACCCTCACCTTTGTTCTACTTCATGTGCAAGTCCCACAGTTAGCCACCACAAATATTGTCCTCCTCTCTACATAATCCATTTATCACACTCACAACCCTTTGTTTTCTTTCCTTGGGAAGAGAGCGCAAAACTGCAGGAAGAGGCAGAGAATCAGAAGGGGATTGGGTCTGTGATGGGGGTTGACTTCCATCGAGATCCACCTCGATGAATAATGGCGATGCATGTCCACCAGGCCGACTGGAAAGGAGGCCTTGTTCCAGGAGGCTGCAGATGTCAGCAAACACCTGTCATGAAAATATTGGCCTCCTGAGGAACAGGTGCCTACACTTGTCAATAGAACCAATGCTCTGCCTGGAGGCTTTGTATTGAGGGGAAATGGTGGTGGTGGGGGGGAGGTGCTTTCCCCTCTTTCCTGTGGAATAACATGTGGCTGATGAGAAAGCAGCTGCTGCTGATGTTGCTCCCGTTACTCCTGGTACTGTTGGTGTTGTTCGTGCATCTCTTGTTCCTCAACAATCACACAAGGTAGAGCTACATAAACGCATGCCCCAGTGATTGCTGACTGCAGGCACATGCCGATCAAAGCAAGTGAAGTCCAAGAAGCTGGTAATCACCTGTCAAGCAGTGAAAGCACCTTCTGAGAGAAAGTACGAGAAACAGCAGCCTTACAGCTGGAGATAGCTGCAATTCTTCAATTTCAATCTTCGAAGCATTCCCAGTCTGTCAGTTTCTGCGAAAAAAACTCCTTCGGCTGTGGCACTCGCCTGGTTGACCTTGGCGAGTCAGTGACAGCTCAGGAAATAGGGAGGTTGACTATCAAAGACAAGAATGGTTGAAGTTGAGGGCCTATTTGCAAATGAGAATTACTTACCTGACAGTACCAAGGTTCAAACCCGCCCAGGTTAACCCCAGAAATGGACAAAATAATCTCAGGACCCCAACCTGATATTGTTTTTAGAGCATTTCACTCCTCATATGCACTCAACCCCCCCATCCACCCCACTCCTCTTGTAGTTAAAATTCTGCCCCATGCCTTTTTTATTTTGAAGACATTTTTCTTCATGCAACATAAAACGAGTCTTTCACCCAAACTTGCAACTCAGTCCCAGAACTGTCACTGTCATTTTCCTCTGAGCCTCTCCAATGAAGATTAGGGAAGCAGTCTGAATTAGCCACTATATTGCAAAATGTACATTTGTCAATAGGTTATTCATCAATAAAATAAACTGTTTTGACTTGTAATCAGATTCCTCTGGATAGTTAATGTTCAGGCCAAGGTTTTAAATAAATGGATGCTTCCGCTGAAGTATCTGCTTTAAAATAACAGAAAGAGGAAAGGGCTGTATCTTCCCTGTAAAAATGTATCAGAAAGAAAGAGCTATTTGATATTGATAGCACAATTGTGTTTGTGTTATTTATGCTTCAGCACTGACATCTGCCATCAGCTCCTTATAGACCTGGAATCATGCTGTTTGACTGTCACTGTGTTACCTGTAGCTATGAAGGTCGCTGCAGCTCACAATATCCCTGCCACCACTTCCTTCCAAACAAATACATGAGAGCTATGAGAAAGCCACTTCACAGTCCATGATGCACACTGCCTCCAGGAGCTCACAGATACACTACTAATGAAGGTTTGTGAATAACATCCATTTCTCAAGCAGATGAGAGAAAGCATGGAACCACTTGACGGCTGTTCCTTTCCTTCACCGATTCCAAGTCCTCCATTTGCCATGTGTGGAATTAACCCAAGCATATGGAATCAATATACACCTATAGGAGATTATCTTGTCTGTATGAACTGAAAGGGGATCCATTCTATCTAGGTGGTTTTTACATCTAACATGGCATAACTCACGAAGCGCTCAATCTCAAGATGTGACAAAATAATTCTGTCCTGAAACAATGTCAAATGAGAGATAGTGGACTCTAACAGGGGTAATTGAGGACTTGTTATTTAACTTGCACTTTTTAATCCTCAGGTTCTTTGTCATCAATTGACGATGCATGAGAGGTGAATAGACAAAAATTTGTTAAGAACCGATCTCAGATGCTTCTTGGGAACATGAGGTTCATAAAGATATGGGGTTAGATTCTCCATTGCCTGATGCCGATATCGTAATCGGCGATCGGGCGGAGAATCGACTCCGCCCAAATTGGGGCTGGCGGCGAATTGATGCCGGTCAGCCACGCTCTGCCCCCTCCGAAATGGCGTCATCATGTCGCGCGGCGTGCGCCGTTGCAACGGCGTTGATGCGTCATCGACAGGCCCTCCCACGATGCTCCGCCCCTGATGGGCCGAGTTCCCGACCGTGCGGGACATGTGTGGTCTCAGTGGCCGGGAACGTGGCAGCAGCGGACTGTGTCCAGCGCTGCCATACTCAGTTGCGATCCATGATGCTGGCCGGGGGGGGTTTCTGCGAGGGCTGAGGGCACTGGTGCGGGGTGGCCAGGGAGTGACCTGTGGGGTCGCGGATGACGGGTTGGGTCCACTCACGGCCAGCGCCATATTGTACGGCGCGACTGCCGCAGGTCATCGCCGTGCGCATGCGTGCCCAGGGACCCGGCCATTCTCCAGCCGATTGTGACGCAGGAGCCGGGGGTTACACCCGGCACCGTTGCTAGCCCCTCACCGGCTCCAAAATTGGTGAGGGGTCGGCACCGATTTTTACGTTGGAAAACGCCCGCTAATTCTCCATTTGAGCTGGCACTCAGCTGACGAAATGGAGAATCCAGCCCATGGTATTCAAGACATAGGAAGGAACATCGGAACCAGAGGAGGCCATTCGGCCCCTTGAGCCTGATCCATCATTCTTTTAGATCATGGTGATCTGTATCTTATCTCTGTTTATCAACCTTGGTTCCATATTATTTGATGTCCTTGTCTAACGACAATTACCAGTAGAAAGTACATTTATTTTGGTTCAATTACACCAACATTGCTTCCAATACAGACCATAGCCTGCTTTATCAATCTGTACAGTAATGCCTCGTGACTTCAATAGTTTTCCTGTTCCAAAACTTTGTAAATGTTTCCTGCAGATTAATGTTAAGCTGAACCAGAGTAAGAGAAAAGTGATGCAAGATTAAAAACTGAGGAAACTAAAATTTAAATGCAATGGTAAAGGGTGTATATTTGGTGCGCTCTTTTTAATTCAGGAATATATTATACATTTCCCTGTGAGTTCATTAGTTGACTTCACATTCAATGCAGTTTTCCACCAGCTAGCGGAAGTTTAACTGAAATGCACGACAATAAAGATGGCTCGTCAACTCAGTGGGGTTTATGGTGAGTGCTGCAAAAGTGGGAAGCTGAGATACTCCTAATGATTGATTCTCTTTATCACCTTTCCTTCCATCACTTAGTTAATGGGTCACAATTTATTTTCCTTTGCTTTTTTTACTTGCAGCAACCTTTCATCATTTCCACCACTAATTTCTTCAGCAGTTTGTTTCCCATCTCTTCAAAATAGTATTTATTACCCACACCGCATAGCATAAACAAAAGCACTCGACAACAAGTAAATTGATTTTTCCCATGCTGAGGTTTGCATGAATGGCAGTGATGAAGACCCGCACTGACGCCCCCAATCTCAATCCCCAACAATGAATGCTATTGCTGGCCTTGAAACCTCCCAGCACTTGTATTCCAAGTGAGATAAGGATGGGATCCTAATGTGTGGTGTTGAATTAATATTACCTCTATACAAGAGCAAATGGCCTAAGAACTGAAGTTACATTGAAAAGCAACCAGGCAATAAAACCAACTCAGATGGGTTCAGCAGCTTGATGGGCCTCTCTTTGCAGCAAGACTCTGCAAGCTGCCTGTTACAGATCAGAGGCAATCACTTTTTAATTGGAATTAATCATTTCAAATCTTTTGTGTGTAACCAGCTACCATGGTATGATATGTGACGCTTTCCAGAGGGGAAGGTTAATAACAGGGTAGGCAGCATTAGTCTTGTTAGCGATGTCAGCCAGCAGGTCGTACAACATCAAGAGTCACGTAGTTGGTATTTATGTAACCCATACGTATAATTTATTTTGATAGCAATGCTAAACTGTTTTGATTCTCTGTGACTCATCCTTGTGTGTCTGGTCCTTATTGCCATAAAGTTTGACTTTGCTAGGCTATGTGTTTCTCAATATCAGCTGTGCCCTGACTGGTCCCACTGTGTGATTAGTCCCCTTGGCTGTGCCCGACTTCAGGGGTATTGGAATTGCTTTGTCTTGGGATTTGTTAACTAGCTGGTCCCCAGTTGACTTCAGTCATTTTTGACGGAGAATGTTTTTTGTTGTATGTAAGGTATGACCAAATACAGCCATGTGTTATTCCACTCTGCATTGTTTTACAGATCGAATGAAGTCTAGTTGCTTGTGAATGACTGCCAAGCGGATTTGAGAAACTCAGCACTTGGTAAATGATAGGATAGGAATAGTGTTCAGGAGGGCACCGTATTCCAGGCAGTGGGCCACTTGTGGCCCCTGTCCTCTGGCCATCAGGTTGGCCGAGCAGAGAAACAATAATGCACAGGCCTCGGTTAGATTTTCGGTCAGTCCCCATTGATTCCATTGGAGCCCGATCAGGAGGACCCAGATCTTCCAGCTGGTGTCTCTCTCACTTGTCAAAATGGCAGTTTAAATATTGAAATATACACCATGGGAAGTGTTATAATCCCAGCTGACAGTCAGATCCCAGAACAGAACCCTGGCTCGATAGATCGTAGCTTTTCTATTTGTTTTGAGAAGTGGATGAACAAAGTCGCAGGACTGCTGATTAACTTTGAACAATTTATTAAACTGGAAAAGATTAACTTTAATGTACTATTCCTTCACCACATGATACCTCTACAGGTATAGACAGATTTATAAGGATTACACAAGTTACAATTATATTTTATATTCTAATATACGAAGTACGTACACAGTCTATGTAAACTAACAGGCGAAATGTGGTGAGGCCCACCACACTCTGAAAAAAGTAACAAAATGCCACCCAGTACAATTTCTCATCAAATATTTGACACTTCCAGTCAGGAATAGCTGTGGACAAATAAATGTTTGGAGGATGAGGCTCCACAATGATGGGGGAGAACGAACGCATCAATCCTCCAGAAGTCCCCAGCAATGTATATACCAGTCTTCAGCAAATTTGATTTCTTCCATGCGATATCAAGTAATAGCTGAAGGCAATGGATACCAAAAAGGCTATGGGCCCTGTCAACATCCTGGCTGAAGTAATGAAGACTTGTAGTCCAGATCTAGCCATGCCCTGGCCAAGATAGCTACAATACTGATATCTTGTGATAATGTGGAAAATGGTCCACAAAAAATATCCACAAAAAATAGGACAACGCCATCCTGGCCATATACCACCACATTAGTCTACTCTCAATCAAGAGCAAAGTGATGGAGGATGTCATGGATAGTCCTACCAACAGCACTTACACAGCAATGACCTGTTCAGTGATGCTTAGTTTGGGTTCCACCATTGGTCACTGAAGGTTGGTGGTTGATGATCGCACGGTGCTCAGTATCATTTGCAACTCCTCCAGTCGCATCTGCGTGCGGCTTGGCCTGAGAAGTGGCAAGCAACATTCATGCCACACAAGTTCCAGGGAATGATCATCTCGCCTTCACACTCAAGGGCATTACTGAATCCCCACCAACATTCAGGGAGTTGCCTGTCACTAGAAACTAAACTCGACCAGCCATACAAATACTGTGGCTGCAAGAGCAGGTCAGAGGCTGGGATTTCTGCAGAAACCCACCACCTGACTCTCTAAAGCCTGCCCACCATTTGCAAGGCACAAGTCAGAAGAGTGATGGAATACTCTCCACAGGCCTGGAATATTGCAGCTCAACAACTTGCAAGGACCTAAGCACCATTGAAGACAAAGCAGCCCGCTTGATCGGCACCCCACCCACTAACTTAAACATTCACTCCCTCCACCACTGGTGCACATCTAAAGAAGCACTGCTTCAGCTCACCAAGGCTCCTTTGCCAGCACCTTCCAAAACTTCTACCATTAGAAGGACAAGGAAAGCAGACACATAGCAACACCACAACTTATAAGATTCCCTTCAGGTCCACACCGTCCTGACTTGGAGCTATATCGATTTCCCTTCACCGTCGCTGGGAAAAAATGGTGAAACTCTCTTCCTAACTATGCTTTGGATGCACCTGCACCATGGGGACTGCAGCAGTCCAAAAAGGTGGCACAGCTCTGCCTTCTCAAAGACAATTAGGGATAGACAGCAAATGTTCATTTCCGGCAATTTTGGAAGATGGCAAAATACTGCTTTCTCATTGTGTACATGGTCATTAGTATTCCCAAAGAAAAGAAAATGAATGCAAAGTACCAAATGAGGGATAGGCATTTAATTGGATAAAAACAATTAACATGTCTTTAACGAGGACTGAATATGCTGTTTCTGAACTGTTGTTTTGACTGTCTAATTGGATTAAGTATGGCAAGAAGCTGAACAAGTCATACGCAGTCATTCTTCATTAAGATTAGAAGCACGGGATACTGAAAAGAGGAAACATTTAACTGTGGGTAAATACGTGTCTCTTGGTTGTTATTTCATCTCAGTGCCACTTCTTTAGCCTTGAAAGGATGTGATTAAATTTCCATTGTTCAAATGTGGGTCATTAACATTTACATATAAGAGTAATTTCCCCTGAGCTTGTATATTTCAAACTGAGACCTCTTTGCTGTGGATGTCCATATAATTACAATGATTATTCAGGGGTCAGAAACTGAGTGGTGCCAAAGCCAGGATGTACTGCAGTTACTTAGTTTATTACATAGTCAACATGATATACTTGATTCATACATTTTCACATTCACACACTTTATTGTGTACACACGTTTGTATAAAAGCACTTGTTTCTCTCAGCGCATATCTCTTAGTTCATCCCAATCTGCATGTGGCATTATGTAAATTGTTTCATTGCTTAACTTGCTGGCCCCTCCCCAGGCCATGAGATCTCTGGCTCCGATAGCCATTCTCCTCCAGGAAGCCACAGGGAGGTTACCACCATGCAACTGGGCCACACCACCACTGGTAAGATGTTGGCGGAGCAGGGAAATTACCCTTAATTAGAATTCTAATTATTCAAATTAGCTGCCTGCCTCCATTTGCAGCTAGTTCCTCCCCTCCCCTCCCCGCACCCCCTCGCCCCTTCCCAGCCACCTTGGGAAACCTCCCTGGCAGCAGCACCAATTCAGAGAGCCATCGTGATTGTGAGGCAACTCCCCACTGTTTCCCCGGCTCCTCTGCCTCCCAGCCCGTCACCTCGGGACCAGTAAAATTCCGTCCGATGCTTCCAAATCTGCCTTGGGAGATAAAATATTCCTCTGGGCTTCATCCAGGAGTAACTTTAGATTTCAAATGGTATCATGAGTTACTACTGGACTGCTTTCAACCCAGACTATTTCTTAAGTTTATGATCAGAATCCAAGTTGGTACTGATTGAAAAGAGAATACTGCAGATGCTGGAATTCTAAAATAAAAACAGAAAACGGTGTAAATATTCAGCAGGTCAGGCAGCACCCTTGGAGAGCGAGAAACAGAGTTAACTTTTCAGGTCGTTGATCTTCTCTCTCTGAACCATTTCCAATTCTGTCCTTCCCTTCCTCGACTTCGCTGGCTCCATTTCTGGCCATAGGCTGTCAACCAATTAATTCCATCTTCCCAGTTCCTCCGTCTCTGTCACATCTGTTCCAATGCTTTAATCTTCCACACCAGCGACTCTGAGCTGTCTTCTTTCTCCTCGCAACTGAGGATTCGTCTCACCGTGAAGCACAGGGCTCCCAGTTGGGTCTGCCACATTTCCTGCACATCTGCTCTCACTCTTCCCGCCCCTCCTCCCAGATCAACGATGGGATTCTTTCCCCTTGTCTTCCTCTTCCACCCCACCAGCCTCTGTATTTAATGGATCACTTCCTACCATTTCTACAACGTCCAGCATTATGCCACCACAAATGACACCTCTGTATGAGCAATCTGAAGCGATTCCCTCTATGATACTTAGGCCACTCTTCAATCACCCCAACAACCCTGTCTCCTTCCCACAGCACATTTCCGTGCAAATATAGGAGGTGAAACACTTTCCATTGTACCTCCTGTCTCCTCACCTTCCATTGCCCAAGAAGCAATTTGTTAATATTTCTTCCAATGTAGTGTACCATATTCGCTGCTCACAATGTGATGTACACTGCACCGGGGAGGCCAGATTTCGATTGGCTGGCCACATTGTAGAAAGTCTCCATTCAGTTTGGAAGAGTAATCCCAAGCTTCCAGTGGTCTGTCAAATTAATTCTCTACCAATTGGTCTCATTTCTGACATTTCCACTGTGTCTGTGAAGCACAGTGAGAGCTCATCTTTCGACGAGACACTTCATAGCCTTCCAGACTGTTCGGCATTCAAGTAACACTTTTGGCTGGTGAAACATCACGTGTTCTGCAGTGATGTCTGTCATAATATACACCAGTATATTATGGTGCAGACACACACACACACTGATGGACATGCAGTGGGACCAATCAGCATGCACAACACCGCAGCCAATCACCAGTGAGAGCGCACACACTATAAAGACAGGGGACAGGAGAGTTCCCGCTCATTCTAGTAGCAGCCAGCTCGGAGCACAGAGCTCACAGCCTGTAACACAGGCATTCACCATGTGCTGAGTGCATCACCTGGTTAGGACTAGGCAAGAGTCAACAATTAAAGCTGGTATTGCATTTACCCACAGTTCAAGTATGTTAATATAGTTAACCTTATAATAAAATAGAGTTGCACCACTTCCAGTGTTGGTGACCTGTTTGTGATCCAGAACACCCAACACATCAATGTCTGCAGATCATTTTGTGGGTTTTTTGCGGATTTCATCATCTTACCCTGTAGAAGCAACGTCTCTTAATAAACCCTGTGCTTTGTTTTTACAAACTTAAGTTGTGGCACCTCTACCGGCAATAACAAATGTATAACAGTCTCCAGACTAAGTTCAACAATTGCAGACCATAAAATCTGTTCCCCATTTTGTTCCCTTTTCTTTGCATGTTTCAGTATTTATCTCTTATTTTAGTCTCAGACAGCTGTAACATCTGTTCAGGGCACATCTTTTATTTCTTTGTTTCTTTTTTCGCCCCTTTGGTCCTCTGTTATTCAATCACTCCCTGTCTTCCGATCACAGATCTTTCTTTGGTCTTCCACCCCGAGCTCAAGACTTATTACATCTCCAGGGCAAAATTGTGGGCGGCATGGCAGCACAGTGGTTAGCACTATTGCTTCACAGCTCCAGGGTTCCAGGTTCAATTCCTGCTTGGGTCACTGTCTGTGCAGTCTGAACATTCTCCACGTGTCTGCGTGGGTTTCCTCTGGGTGCTCCAGTTTCCTCCCACAGTCCAAAGATGTGCAGGTGGATTGGCCATGATAAATTGCCCTTTGTGTCCAACAGGTGGGGTTCCTGGGTTACGGGGATAGGGTGGAGGTGTGGGCTTGGGTAGGGTTCTCTTTCCAAGGGCCGGTGCACACTTGATGGGCTGAATGGCCTACTTCTGCACTGTAAATTCTAAAACACATTTAAAAAAAATTATCCGTTTGGGAGACTAAGGGGACGAAAAGTTTCTAAGGGCATGATCTAAAGGCCACACCACGCTCAAAAAGCAGCATTCCATGGCGTAACATGACCGATAGAAGCCAGGAGACGCTGCTCCCGGGATCTACCCAGCTCGCAACTTCTCGTGAGATTGTGTTGGATCTCGCGAGACTTTGCAATGTCAGGCCCATCCATTGTGGGCGGGATCACTTTAATATTCAGTTTCTAGAGGCAACCGAGGCATTGGCATCTATCCTCTTCGTCTCGGAGACCTTGGGCGAGTGCCATTTGGTACTGGTTTCCATCAATGGGAGTGGGGGTCACTCAGGTGATCAGAGGCCACCAGGTGCATGCCCTTTGGGCAGAGTGGTACCCTAGCACTGCCACCTGGGTGCCAGCTTGGCGCTGCCAAGGTGCCTAGGTACCACTGCCAGCTGGCAGGGGCACTGCCATGGTACTAAGTTGGCACTGCCAAGTGTCAAACTGGCATTTTCCACGCAGTGGCGATCAGGCCGGGGATGCCTACACGGGTGTTGGGGGATGTGGTGGTGGGGGCCCATGGTGGGGGCATGGCGCCCAGTCCACGTTTGTAAATACTTGTAGTACTTCATGCTGGCGAGACTTCCGCCTGAGGAAAGCAGAGCATCGAGGAGGCCCGGAGCATACAGTGCCCAACACGCTAATCACATTTAAGTGGTTGCAAATCCCGGTTTTACATGCAGGAGCTGGGTGCAACCTCATTATTGCCACCAGCGAGGGACCGGAGCATGTTGCCTGAATCAGCGCCGGGCTCAGACCTCGATTTTGGCCAGACGCCCAATTCTCCGGTCATGGTTTGCATTTGCGGCGTTATGAGGCAGACAATTTAGTGCCAAACGTTTCTCACTTCAGATGAAAAGTCATGAACCTGAAATGTCAATTCCATTCTCCCTCCACCAATGCTGCAAGACCTGCTGAGTATTTCCAAGATTTTCTGTTTTTAACCCAAATAGCTAATTCTCTGTGACTCCTTATCTTGTACATATTCTTCCATTCACTATAAAATCAACAATCTATTCCTTTGTTTCTTTACTGTTATTGACTCACTGGCCATTGATCGCCAGTTTGTAGCATGCATCTGTCTCTGAATAATGCCGCATTTCAGATTAAAAATTAAACCGAGGCCGTGCTTTGCAGCTCAGACGGACATGGACAATCCTGCAACATGTTTTGAAGAAGAGTGCGGGTGCTCTCTCGATACCCTGGCCAATATCTATCCCTCAGTCAATGCCATCAGAGACAGATTAACTGGTTATTTACCTCATTGCTGCTTGCTGGAGCTTGCTCTGCAAAAATTATTAGCTGGTTTGCTATATTGCTACACTTTAAAAAAAAGTGTCTCATTTGGGTCATCAGAAGTTCTTTTTAAATGAAATACTTTCTTTACTCGAGGTGACAATAACTAGACTTCTCAACAACCCTCTTATGGACTGACCTCATTAACACTACACCCCTGTATGCTTCATCCAATGCCGGTGTTATCTAGTTACATTTGTGTACCTTGCGTTGCCCTATTATGTATTTTCTTTTATTTCCTTTTCTTTTCATATACTTAATGATCCGTTGAGCTGCTCGCAGAAAAATACTGTTCACTATACCTTGGTACACGTGACAATAAACAAATCCAATCCAATCCAAAATTCTATAATGAGCTGAATATCAATATCACCGAACAGACAAATGCCCATTTGGAACAGGGGAGAGGGAGGCATGAATATCAATTGTTCTCATTGGCCTTCTCCTTCAACAGAGCCATCAACAGAGCTACTGGCCCTCACTTCCTCAGTCTCCAGGTGCCTTTGCATTGCAGGGACTGATCTTCAATACTTGTAAGCATCTGACTCCCCGACCTCTCGTGCCCTTGGCACACACCTCATGCAACGCTCAGAGCGCTCAGATAAGTAAACCAGTAGACCTTGAATTATTGAACAGCAGTAAGTTCAATAATAAGCAAGACTATCTGGAGAGCAGTGATCCAGACAATTTTGTGCCAGACCTTGTTACTTACCCCACTGCTTTTCTGGCCTTGTGGAGGCTAACCATTTCACATCTCTTTCACTCTTTCACTCTCTGGGGCACTTCCATTCTGTTACTGATGGAAAGTATGATGTGGAGATGCCGGTGTTGGACTGGGGTGAGCACAGTAAGAAGTCTTCCAACACCAAGTTAAAGTCCAACAGGTTTGTTTCGATGTCCCTAGCTTTCGGAGACCATGCAGAGGCTGCGACAACGAATGAACGGACATCGCGCGACAATCACCAGGCAGGAATGTTCCCTTCCAGTCGGGGAACACTTCAGCAGTCAAGGGCATTCAGCCTCTGATCTCCGGGTAAGCGTTCTCCAAGGCGGCCTTCAGGACGCGCAACAACGCAGAATCGCCGAGCAGAAACTTATAGCCAAGTTCCGCACATGAGTGCGGCCTCAACCGGGACCTGGGATTCATGTCGCATTACATTCATCCCCCACCATCTGGCCTGCGAAATCCTACCAACTGTCCTGGCTTGACACAATTCACACCTCTTTAACCTGGGGTTACCCCATCTCTGGATCTGCAAAGATTTAATCACCTGCTAATGCTTGTATTGCAAGCATTGTCTGGCATCTTTGAATCTGTCTATATATATGTTTCTGGAACATACCTCTTCATTCACCTGAGGAAGGAGCAGCGCTCCGAAAGCTAGTGACATCAAAACAAACCTGTTGGACTTTAACCTGGTGTTGTAAGACCTCTAACTGTGATGGAAAGTAGACACTGTCACCCTGGTAGAGCTTGATTAATTTTAATGAGTTCAGACTTAAATTAAGACTGAAAGCAGATGCAGGGATATTAAATCATGTAATTAGTGAGATACAGGGCACATACTTTACTGTAAAATTCCCAATGTAAATTAAAACAATCCAAAATAAAATGTTTTTTCAACCCATTAGGTCTGTCGAATCTAAATCAGTGCTTGATTGCTATTTCGTTGGTTCAACACCCACATTGTCTGTTGACAATATGAATTTCCTTCCTCAAGCTCCCTGAAGAATGGTCAAAAAGCATTACTAAATATTTCCACAGCTCTCTATTCTTTTTCTCAATAAATAGCAAACCTGTCATTTCTACAGGAAAATGGGGTAAGCTTAGTTGAACTTTTTGGTTGGCATGGACCAGTTTGGGCCGGAGGGCCTGTCTCCATGCCGTAGATTCTATGATTCTCAAAGGAGCTAACTAGCCATGAATCAGCAACATGGGGTGGCACTTTGTTCTGCAGATGCACTATCCAGTCCCTCTCAAACATTACTTAGGTTTTTGTTTTCATTCATATCCTCCAGTCTGTACTTATTGGCCTTATTTACTTCCGCCTCGTTTATACCTTTCATTATATTGAAAATCTCTTATGACATTTCCTCTCAGCCTTCTCTTGTTCAGAGAAAACAAACTTGCCACTTGATCCTTAAATCATGATGTCCACGAAGTCCGAAGGCCATCTTCATCATTCTTCTCTGAATGCCTTCTAAAGTGTTCAAAGGGTGGATTCTCCATCGCCACTGCCGACAGCAGAAGTTCCCAATGAGGCAGAGAATCATGCGTCAAGCAGAAAATGGGATCTGTGCCTGGTTTTGTTGTGGTGACAACTTGTTGATCATAGCTAGATATTTATGAACATTGTGGTTAACTTCACAGCTGGGGAGCTTAAGATGCAGTCAAGCGTGAAGGGAAATGTAAGTAAACAATCCTGATTGCCCTGTCAATTACAGCCTATTAAAAGCATTTTCTCTTTGAAGTGAATAGGAGCCTTGCAGATCAAAGGATATGATGGGGTTTAAAGACATGTTTATGGTTTTGGCTTTCTGTAAAGTAACAGCTCTTGATTTCTACACCTCTATCTGAGACAGTTTCTGCCAGGACTGCTCTTCAGCTTCCAGGTAGGGGTGACTGATGGGGGTGCAGCCCCCATTGATGTGTTGGGTGGGGGTCTCTCATGAAGAGGTCTCTGATATGCGGGTGTATCCAGTTTGGGGTAATCTCTGATATTTGGGGTATCTAATGAGGAGGGTAACTGGTATGGGGGTCTGATGGGGGTCTCTGTTATTGGTCTCTGATATGGGGGTCTCTGATATGGGGGTCTGATGGGGGCTAATAGATGGTCCGATGGAAGGTCCGATGGGGAGTCCAATGGGATATCTAATGAGGAGGTCTGATGGGGGGATGTGATATGTGGGTCTGATGTGGTGATCTCTGATCTAGGTATCTGATATGGGGTGCTCAGATATAAGAGTCTGATGGGGGGTCTGGTGGGGGAATGTGATATGGGGGCCTGATGTAAGGGCCTCTGATATGGGGTAGATTGCTGATGTAGGTGCCTCTGATATGGGTGTCTCTGATATGGGGGACTGATCTGTGGATCTGATGGGGGGTCTCTGATGAGAGTCTTTGACATGGAGGTCTGATGGGGGGGCCTCTGAAAGGAGTCTGGTTGGGGGGTGCTGGTTGCATCACCCTCATGTGCGCATTCTGAGGGGAGATGGATGCTGGGAAGGTGCCTCAACAATTCCCGTGGCGGGGGGAGCAGGGGTGGGAGGATGCCCCTACTTGTCAAGCGGGGGGGGAATTCACATTATGGCGGGTGGAGGGCCAGTTGTCAGACCTCGATATTGGGCCGCCTGCTTATAAATTTGCATGGCAAGGGAGAGTGAATCGCTCCTGGGAACCCTTCTTAGTGTTAGCGCAGACCAGGAGCGATTCTATTCCACAGGCAATACATAGTACCCCAAACTGAAAATCCCAAACTGAAAATCCAGTCCCTATTTTGTTAAGGTTGGGCGATTAAATTCAAACCAACAGTACATCATTGATCTCTTCGCTTTAACTAACAGATGATTATATGTCAGGTACTCCCCATTATTGAATTAGCCTCATTAATAATTGCCTCACACAAATGTTTTTACTTTTTAGCCTTGCTGGGCAATAAATGCTGGGGTAACCAGTGATGCCCACATCCGCTAAACAAATTTAAAAAAAAAAATCATTTTGGCTTTCCCACTTCTAATTATCCCACCTGGGGACGGTGACATGGTGGCTTCTGTTCCACTTCTGCTCCAGGTGTTTTCAATTTCCAGTCCCCACCTGCATCACCTTCCATTTCTTTACAAGAATGTAGATCAGTCGAAAACCAGCTGACTGACATGAATGACCTGTTTCTTCAGATAAAAGCCTTTTTACTTCAGGGCCTCCCTACAGAGTCTGCTGACATCTGATAAATTAATAACATATGTCATATTGTTACGTCATTCACAAACATTGGAAGCGAAGGATTTGGAGATTGCTTTGAGTGACTGAGATATTTTCCTCGCCAAAGGCTCATACTTGTTGCTAACAAATCAGTTGGCATAAACTCTGAACACACGTGGTGTGAACCTAACCCCTACATTATAACAGTTGCTATATTGCAAGCCTAATTAATTATATGCGTTGCACTTTTACACATTTGAGAGAACTGATAAGGCACTACATGAATATAATGTTGTTCTTTAAGAGAGGACTCTGATCCGTCGTGAAAGCAGGTTCGCCCAGTTGGTAAAATGCCTACCGTGTGGTTCACGTCAATAAGGGGAAGCAGGGATAATTCGGGTGAAGGGAGATTTAGAATTCCAAAGAGAAGGATCGATATGTTGTGGGCGCGATTCAAGAGACTCACATTAAAGTCTGGTTTTGGGTGTGTTTGGCAGAGAGTTTCATGACGGCTGGGTTGCCGAGATCACAGCCAGTGTTCAATTGCATAGTGCCAAAAATAAGCCCCCTTGAGATTCTCGACATTACTGACTCCCTCGCCATCTGATTCGCCAAATGCGTGCCACAGCAGCTCGCCGTTAATAAGGGGAAACTGCTTTTAAACGCAACGTCACCACTCACTCCCAGTCAGCACACAAGCATGGCAGCGCACAGACCTGCTCCTCACATTGGGGATGCCGAACTCACAAGGCTTTCGACACTGTGGATGGGAAGTGGACCACCCTGTTCTCCCAAGGGGGCCGGAGGACCAACAATGGTCAGCATTTAATATCATTTTCATTTTCATTTCATTTCTCAATGCTGCTTGGGAGGCAGTTGCAGCCAGTGACAGTCCAGACAGCGTAACGAGGAGTACCACCATCCAATTTTGGAAGAAGACCAATGACCTCCTATGAGCTGCAAGGGTAAGTTACCACCTCTCTCCTGGCATCAGTTCTGCCTGCCACCCGCAAATTCCCAAAACCCCCCTCCTCTGCCACCCCCCCCTCACCTCCCCAAATCGACTGGCTGACATCTCACACCTATCCCACATTCGATCTTCGTGCTTGTTCCTCAGAACCCCTAGCACCCACCAGCACATCCCTTCATGTCCATACATGCCACCTGCTATAGACCCCCCTGATCCATCAAGCGTGCAGCTCACAGTGCCCTTTTAGTCCACACAGCAGAAGATAGCCGATAATAAATGGGAGAGGACAAGATGGGGTGCAGAGTCCCAGAGATCCGAGTCCTCAGCCCCAATAAGCAATGGGCCCTGGAGATCATGGGGTTGACCAAGGAGAGAGAAGTCACCGACAGCGAGGTTGGCCTGTGTCACAGAGGTGAGGATCCACTGCCCCTTCACCCAGATGACCTGTCACAAGTGAGTTGTTCATGTCTCACTAAATGAGCATCCCCTCTCACCGACCACATGCCTATTGTCTCGCCAGATCACCAACTGATTGGACTGGGCCATCCGGAGTCATAATCTCCCTGCCACCCAAGACAACACCTCAAAGGTGAACTTCGAGGAGCAACTGTCACCCGCTCATTCCACAGCGCAGAGACACAAACTTCAGTGGCCAACAGTAGCGGACAGGTTTTGGGGGCTCTATCTGGTGAGCACCACACAGTTGTGGATGCACATCAGATGGAGGAAGGATCATCCAAGGGAGTCAGAACTTGGAGCTCTTTTGGATCCCAGGATTCTGCCGAATCCCAGTCAGATACTGAGCCTCTGGGCAAGGTTATCTCAGAGCTGATGTGCCCAGTTGTGGAGGGCACAGCAGACTATGGAATAGAATTTCATGGCTGAACAAAATAAGCCTGTAATGGTCCTCTGTTCAACTCCTGGACCCAAGTGGAATCAAGCTAAATGGTAAAGATCAGTTTGACACATTAAAATACAAAGATAGAAAAATGTCTGAAATGTTATTTGTTATTCAGCATCAATCTTTGCTGAGCAGAAAAGATTTTACAAATCTGAACCTGCTCATAAGATCACACAAACATAATTAACTTAGAAGGAAATTCCCCACACTCTTCAAAGGTTTAGGTAAACTGGATGTTGGACCATGTCAGGCAACTCCCAGGAACTTACCTTGAGGAAAACTGATTCCCAACTACTTCAGAAGAAGGTCTACACTCATTCAGAAACACTGGTGAGACAACCAAGGAGCTATTCCTCGAAAAGCAGGACCTATTGGGGGGGCATATGAATATGTGATTATAATAATATGGGGGGAAAGACTCGGGGCGAGGAGGGGTTGCAAGAATGTGGATGTAATGTGAAGAGTTAACTCGCACATTGTGATCTCACCTGATGTTACTACTCAACCCTGGCTTGATAGATCCTAACTTTTATTTTTTTTAGAAACGGTGAAGGGCAGTTACTGATCATATTCACATGAGTCTGCTAGTATGCTCTTAATGCAAGGAATAAAACATTTATTAAAAAAGTGAACACTATATTACGCGAGACAAAAGGTTGGAAAGATTTCAATACAGACACCAGGAAATGAGTCAAGTCACACTCTTCCTTCATCCCAACTATTCCGTTACAAATAAATATTCAAATTCATAAAGATCACACAATTTACAAAATCTACCTTATACTCATTCAGAGTAAGTGTGTGTTACATGGAAGCTCATAGGCATACACATGACAATCCAAAACCCAGTGACGGGTAAGACAGCATAGGGCAGCACGGTAGCACAAGTGGATAGCACTGTGGCTTCACAGCGCCAGGGTCCCAGGTTCGATTCCCCGCTGGGTCACTGTGCGGAGCCCGCACGTTCTCCCCGTGTCGGCGTGGGTTTCCTCCGGGTGCTCCGGTTTCCTCCCACAGTCCAAAGACGTGCAGCTTAGGTGGGCTGGCCATGATAAATTGCCCTTAGTGACCACAAAGATTAGGAGGGGTTATTGGGTTACGGGGATAGGGTGGAAGTGAGGACTTAAGTGGGTGGGTGCAGACTTGATGGGCCAAATGGCCTCCTTCTGCATTGTATGTTTAATGTTCTATGGGTGCCAGCGAAACAGACTCCAAAAATTCCTTATCAGCGTCTTTGTACGCCATGAGCGAGCTGGTTTTACTGAAAATCTAACTTTTGCACATGGGCTTCCAGTGTCCAATGTCCAGTCTCAAAGAACTCGTCTTAGAATTCTCTCCCAAGCTACGCTTTAACTCGGAAATCTTCATCAAGGATACATCTCCAGGGTTCCAATCTCTCCGTCTGATGGCCCTTTCCCTGGACCTCCCCATACTCCAAAGCTTCACGTTCCACACACACACACTCAGCTTTTTGGCGTGCCAAGCAGAACATCGCTGTTCCAAAGGCCTGGGCTAAGTAGTCCCCAAATTTTGGATCTTCTGGTTTCTTTCAAGTCCACTTGGCTCTAAGTCTGCTCCCTGCAGCTCTGTATCTTTAATTCAGAGTTTTTTTCCTGTTCTTTACTTTTCATTTTACCCAACAGGACCAGTTTCTGGTTCCTGCCCTCTTGAGACCTTTTTCTGTCCCACTCGCTGGTTTGGGAACTTTGTCTTTATTTTGGGACTGACTCCCTATCTCCCTCCCATGTTCTGCTCCTCTGGACCCTCATCCCGGAATGGTGCTCCTCTTCAAGGTCACCTGACCCTCTTAATCACAATGATAATAATCTTTCTTCCTGTCACAAGTAGGCTTACTGCAATGAAGTTACTGTGAAAAGCCCCTAGTCGCCACACTCCAGCGCCTGTTTGGGAACACAGAAGGAGACTTCAGAATGTCCAATTCACCTCTCAAGCACGTCTTTCGGGACTTGTTGGAGGAAACCGGAGCATCCGGAGGAAAGCCACACAGACACGTGACCCAAGACTCGGCACAGACAGTGACCCAAGTGGGAACTGACCTCGGGACCCTGGTGCTGTGAAGCAACAGTACTAACCACTATGCGACCGTGCCGCCCTTTCGGGCATTTCAATTTCTTCCTTCTTTTATTCCTGCTCAGGCACTGGTCTGCCTGCCAATCTAAAGATTTTTTTAAAAATTGCGCATGGAAAATGCACCAACTCCACATGTACAGCTATCCTCCAGCCGGCGCATGTGCACAAGTCTCCAAACCGATAAATAAAAACACAAACTGCACAGGTGGGATTCTCCATCCTGCCAACCCCATTTCCTGCGTGGCGCTCCCTCACCAGGCAGCGGGATTCTCCGTTCCCACAGCCGGACAATTGGGTTTCACATTGTGGACACCCCACCTATTGGGAAACCAGCAGGCGTGGGTGCTCTTCCGGCAAAGTGGAGGATCCTGCCGACGGAGAATCACGCAGCACATGTACGGCCATTCTACAGCCAACCCATGGGCAGAGACCATTAAGGGCCTTTGGGAACTGTCGTTCCCGATCGAATTCCCGATCTCCGATTCAAAATTAAGTTTTTCCTCCTTTTTTTACTTTAGGGTTTTGTCACCCTTATGAAGGCCACTTATAGAGCTATGTTATCTTGAGGTCACTCTCTGAGAGAAAATAAGTGACAAGCAGCTCAGAGAATAGTGGTAGCTATATCCACACATCCTATAACCTTGTTAATAGTTAGTGTTAGAAATAAAGATGTCTTGAATGAAAGACCATTGCCTCTGGCAAGATCTCTTCTCGAGTGAGAAACCAAGGAATCTCAAGACAAACCCACAATAAGAGTAATAATAATAATCTTTATTGTCATAAGTAGGCTTACATTAACACTGCAATGAAGCTACTGTGAAAAGCCTCTAGGCGCCACACTACGGCTCCTGTTCGGGTACACTGAAGGAAAATTCAGAATGTCCAATTCACTTAGCAAGCACATCTTTCAGGACCTGTGGGAGGAAATCGGAGCATCCGGAGGAAACCCACACAGACACGGGGAGAACATGCAGACTCCGCACAATGACCCAAACCGGGAATCTAACCTGCGGCCCTGGCACTATGAAGCAACAGTGCTAACCTCTGTGCTACCATACCTTGTACAGTTCACGATTTCATGACAGCTCTCATTGATTATAAAGCAGTGTAAATAACATTGGGCCATTTGAAATATCTTCCATGTGCTCAGCTCTTTTTCCCTCATTCCAAAGTTAATTATTTTGGGGCACGATTCTTCTGGGCAGCAACGTTGTTACCTGGGTTTTTTATTCCCTTTATAAAATGTCCCTCTTGGACCCTGATGTGAGCAAACTGGTAAATGTCAGGATGAGATTTGTCAAACTCTTAATTAATTCGAGCCTTTTTCTTCAGTTCTCTGCCCAAAGGTAGATTCTTAGCAATTATTAGCTGAGCCACAGCAAAGCGCCAAAACTTTAGGTACAAGTGGAGCAAGGCCCCACATTTACCTCAGCTGGAAACGAGATTCAACCCTTTGCTGCTGGCGTGAACCTGAGCCACGTGCTGGCTCCCTAGCCAGCTGCCTAGCCAAAAGAGAGACTTAGAACAATTCTGAGTCAGTGATTGATGGATGCCTGTCCAGGTCAGCTCCATAAATTCTTCAGGATTTCACACTACTTTCCAAAGAATTGAAATCAGAGAATTCCAAAGGTTGCCAACCAGCGAAACAGTCAAGAAAACAAATTTCAAGCTGGATGGCCTTGGAATACCTAAGATTGGATGCCAATGACTCTGGTACCATGGGATAAGTCACAAACTGAGGTAAGGTATAATAGGGTATTCAGATGGATTGTCATGATTTTGTTTTTGGCTAGTGGGATTGTTTTAATTGCTTGTAACAAAGCAAGCAGACATTTATTTTTACCGTGTCCACAGGTCCAGCTGTGCTACTGGAGTTGAATGCCAGTTCATTAACGTTTCAAATGTTCGGTTTTTCCTGGTGTTCTGGTTCCAAATTTCATTTTGCAAAGAAAGCTCATTCTTCATCTGCAACCTTTAAAAACTATAGTCGGGAGTTTACTTGTGTGATACAAAGCCAGCCTTGGAATTTAGGATATAACTACCTCCATTGCGTGTGAAGTGCCTGAGATGATAATCCTCTGGTTTAAAGAAAAGATTGCTGCTTCAGGGGATGCTAAAGAAAATACATATTCCGCACAGGGGATTGATGGTCCTCGCAGAAATAGTGGTGGAATCAAAATCCATAACAGCTTTTCAAATTGCAGTGAATTAATAAGAGTATAACTTAGCAGTGCATGGAGAAGTGGCAGGGAAATAGGAGGAATTGGATAATATTTTCAAACAGGTAGCACAGCGGTGATGTGCAAATGGTCTCCTTCTGTGCTGCAACAGGATTGTACAACTGATTTTAAGTGCCCACAAATTGGCGCAAATGGAGTAATAATATAATTAATAGGATAGTAGAATATTTACTGCTCTGTCCTTCAAAATTGGGAGCATGGCTAACTATGAAGGGGGAGAAAGAACAATACCAGGGCACAGGTTATTGAATTGGGCAGATAGATGCCAGATGTTGTTTTAGGTAAAGAAATGTGAGGTGATGCATATCTCTAAAGGCAAAATCGTAAAATGAGCAGAGGAGCAGAAAGGATTAGGGTTCAGGACGTGCAGATATCTCAGGGGAGATATCGAGCAAGCTTTCAAAAAAAACCAGCATTGTTATTCTAGAATGTATTTTTAAAATAGCCTCCGATTAACTAAAAAGCAGAAGGCTCGATTAGATAGCAGGCAATTAATTCAGAGAGAAGGAGGCTCTTTTCATTACAACAAAGAAAATCTAATGGATGTTTTTAAAGCCAAGAAAGAATTGAGTACGTAAATCCGGTAAAGCTATTGCCAGTACATTGATAATAAGGGGACATAAATATAAGATTATTAGCAGAGAACAAGATCTGTTGATTTTTTTATTACATAATGAGGGTTGTGAGCACAAATGGATATAGCGGCGGAAGCGAAATCCATAATATCTTTTAAAAGGTAAGTGAATTAATATGACAATACAACTTACACGGTTGTGGAGAAAGACCAGAGAAATGGGCCTAAATGAACGGCCCTTTCAGAGATGTGATAAAACCAGCGGTCTTTTTCCATGCTGCAAAAATCGAGGGAGCTGATTTTAAAATTGGCACAAAGGGGAGTCACAAGACAGATAAAATAGCGGTACAATGCTTCACCTGCTGCATTCCAATGGCTCTGCTCCCCTGTGTGTCTCTTTGGCCTGAACTTTTGTAAAGACAGAAAGGGTGTCCAGTTTAGCCAAAATGGCATCGGTGAGCCAATTCCAGAAGTCATGCCCTCCCACCCCAGCACTGGTCATTTTGGGGGGGGGGGGGGGGGGGGGGGTGTAGGGGAGGTGTAGGGGGGGAGCCCAATAGAGGCGGGTGCTGGTCTGCACATTCGCGGATGCATGTCTAAGTTCTTTTGATCCGTGTAATGCAGCATTCTCCATGCATGAACTTGTTGTGGAGGCCTCCGAGTATTCTATTCCCCCCTTACTACACTGGCACAATTCTGCAGCACAATCAACATCATTTTGCACACGGTATTGGATCAGCAGATGAAGTATAAGAGGGCATGGGCAACATTAAAGCTAATAGGGCCACCGCACCAGAACGGAGAACTTCGCAACCAGGTTCTTGGAAAGGCAAAGGGCAATGTGGGACTTGGCCTCAATATAGTTCATTGGATCTGTCCAGCAGGCAATGTGATTTTGCTCGATAACCTGATTCGTGCGACGAATTGCATGCTGATTTACAGTTAGTGCAGTTTTATCGGAGATAACGAATTTGTCAGGTATACTTGACTTCTGTGCTGTTGGTTAGTTTCTGGTCCCAGCTGGTGAAGTGTCAGGTATTAGCAAATTCATTTTGTGTAATCGTGTTTGTCAGTTTAATTATGGATTGGTCATTCACGCAGAAGCAGAAGAAGCAAGTAAAGCAATGAGGATCCCAGCACTTTTGCGCAATATTGACAATGTAAGGATTCTTGTTGCAAATAATTAATTACACATGCATGGAACTACATGTGCCTTCATTGAATTAAATCCCTTGTTACAACAGGGAAGGGCTTAATTCAATCGGCAAGGTATTTTCTGGTTTCAATAACGCTTTCACACATGATTAAAGGGAGAACTCGGATTAATGTTGTGCCTTTCATGACCTCGGCATTCTTCAAAGCACTTTACAGCCACTGAAATACTTCTGGGGTCGTCATTTTTCTATTATCGGGAAACACAGCAGTCAGTTACAAGATCCCACACCAGGAATAGGATAATGAGCAAATAATGGCTATTTCAGCAATGAAGACTAAGGGATAAAGCAGAATATTGGAAGAATCCCCTTCTCTGAAGTGGATGGTATCATGGGATCTTTTACATCCACCTGGAAGAACAGTTGGGGTGGTCTTTTCACTTATTATAAGAAATACATCATCAGTACTGTGCTAAACTATGTGCTCAAGAGTGAAACATGAACTCATACCCTTCTGGGGTGAGAGTGCTGCCACAGAAACAAGGGTGGTATTTACTCCTTCACTAAGATACACCCCTCTGGAAACTATCCACATTACAACCAATTCATCACAGAGGTTACAGATAAACTTAGGATCTGGATAATTATTCATTTATTTATTTATTTAATGGAAACATTTCTAAGTGTTATTTTGGGCACAATTGTCGGGGCGTTTCTCGATGGCGGCGTTGGCAATGCCGCAGCCTACATTTGACAACACTTAGTGCCCGAAATGAGCTCCCACAAGTTTCTCGCCATTACTGGCTGCCTCACCGTCTGATTCGCTAGACCCGCGCCTCAGCGTCTCGCCACTAAAAAGGGGGAACTGCGTTTAAACGTTCCCTCACCGCTCACTCCAGTCAACACACAAACATGGCAGCACGCAGACCTGCTCCTCACTTTTGCGATGTTGACCTGGCCAGGCTTCTCGATGTTGTGAATGCGAGACGGACACCCTGTTCCCCGAGGGGGTCAGAGGACCAGCAGTGTCACCAATACTGCCTGGGAGGCAGTGGTAGCAGCAGTCAGTGAGGGCAGCATGACCAGGAGGATCAACATCCAATGAAGACCAACGACCTCCGCCGAGCTGCATGTGTAAGTTACCACCTCTCTCCTGGCATCAGTTCTGCCTGCCATCCTTCAAATTCCCAATGCCAGTGCTCATCCCACCTCTCCCTCCAAAGCTCCTGGCTGACACCTCGCACCCTCTCCACATCAGAACTTTGTGCTTGTTCCTCAGAACTCCCATCTACCATAGACTCCCCACCACCCCCAATCCATAAAGCATGCGGATTACAAAGCCCTGTCTTTGTCCTCGAAGGAAAGGATAGCCCATAATTGGCGGCCAAGGCGGTAGCTGGAGTACCAGAGAACTGACTCCTCACCCCCAATGAGGAACAGGCCCTGGACATTGGTTGACCAAGGAGGGAGCAGTTACTGACAGCGAGGTAGGCCTGTGCCGCAGTGGTGCGAATCCACTGCCCCTTCACCCAGATGACCTGTCTCAAGTGAGTTGTTCATGTCAGACAAAATGATCCTTCCCCCTCACTGACCACATGTCCATTCTCTCGCAGGATCTCCATCTGATGGTGCCGGGGCATCCGGAGTCATTTCACCTCCCCCACCACCCAAGAGACCACCTTGGAGGAGAGCTCCGAGGAGACCATCATCGAGGCGTCACAGCTATCACCCCACCTTCCACCATCACAGAGACACCCACTTCGGTGGGCGACATTAGAGGAGAGGCTTCTGATGAGCACCACACAGTTGCGGATGCACATCAGGTGGAGGCAGGAACATTCAAAGGTGTCAGCAGTTGGAGGCCTGCTGGACCCCAGGACTCTGCTGAGTCCCAATCAGATACCGAACCTCTGGACAAGGTTATCCCAGAGCTGGTGTGCTCAGTTGTGGAGGGCACAGCAGACCATCACCAAGAGGATGACCCTCTGGGTGGTGTACTGCAGGGCACCACTAGAATGGTCCAGGCATTGGAACCACATTTTGAGCAGTCCCATGCACCACTCAATGATAACATGGGTGGCAACATGGGCCTCGTTATATCGGGTCTCCACATCGGTTTCCGGCCTCCATTGGCATCATCAGCTAGGACCTCAGCGGATACCCCTTTCCCCCCAAGAGCCAACTCGTCATCCTGGGGTGGTCCTCGAAGACGCTGGAGATCTCTGAGTGTCCCATATGTAGCTGTTATGCACGGTTCCTGAGAAATATACACAGGCGTGCATGATTTGGAGGTGGTTGAACATTCAGAGAGTGGAACCCTTTTCTGTTCATGAAGGGCCACTCCGTGATGTCCCAGTGCACACAAGGCGCTATGCATGCCATCGATTACCAGCTGGACCTTGGGCATCCTGGCGATGGCGGAGAATCCAGCAGCTTGATGGCATGTGTACTCATGATAAGCTTATGAGAATATTTTGTTTGTTCAACGGTCAACAAGATCAAAGATTTGAAAATCAACTGAGTAACATTCCGCATATCTCACTAACTATTAAACAACAAGGAAATGTCCCTGTTCCATATTGGTACCAATATAAATCTACATCAGCTAATTTTCACAATAAAAAACCACACATGGGGCAGGATTCTCCATTGCCCGACGCTGATATCGTAATCGGCGATCGGGTGGAGAATCGACTCTGACGCCCAAATTGGGGCCGGTGCCGATTTGACGCCGGTCAGCCATGCTCTGCCCCTCAGATATGGCATAATCGCATCACACGCCGTTGCATTGCTGCATCATTGGCTGACCCTCCTGCGATGCTCTGCCCTCGATGGGCCACGTTCCCGACCACGCGAGACACGCGTGATCTCAGTGGTCGTGAACCTGGCGTGGTAGCTGTGGACTGTGTCCAGCACTGCCACATTTGGCCAGGATCCATGCCGCTGGCTGGGGGGGGCGGCTTTCGCGAGGGCTGGTGGGACTGGTGGAGGTTGGGCAGGAGTTGGCCTGTGGGGTCGCTGATGGCAAGTCGAGTCCGCATAAGGCCGTCGTCATGTTGCACAGCGCGACCGCTGCAGGTCGTCAACCGTGCACATGCACGGCCCAGGACCCAGCCATTCTCTGAGCGTTTTTGGCGCCAGAGCCGGGATTTTCACCCGGCGCCGCTGCAAGTCCGTCATCAGTCCCGAAATCAGGAACAGCCTGAGAATATGTTATCATCTCCAGAACTTAGTCATAGAAATGATCTGTCCATTAATGTTTTACTTGATCCACGGATCCACAGGCAGCACGGTAGCACACTGGTTAGCACAATTGCTTCACAGCTCCAGGGTCCCAGGTTCGATTCCCCACTGGGTCAATGTCTCTGCGGAGTCTGCATATTCTCCACGTGTCTGTGTGGGTTTCCTCCGGATGCTCCGGTTTGCTCCCACAGTCCAAAGATGTGCAGGTTAGGTGGATTGGCCATGCCAAATTGCCCTTAGTGTCCAAAAAGGTTGGGTGGGGTAACTGGGTTACAGGGATTGGGGGGAGGTGTGGACGAAATTAGGTGCTCTTTCCAAGAGACAGCTGCATATCTGGAAGTTATTATCCTGTCAATTACAGCCTATAAAAGCTATTTCTCTTTGAAAGAGAAAGCTGTTTCTCTTTGAAAGGGTTTAAAGCCTTGTAATGTGTTTTGGCTTTCCATGAAGTAACAGGTACTGCTTTCTACACTTCTGTCTGAGGCAGTAGGTGTAAGGGACCTTTCACTGTTCCTGCCTGGACTGCTCTTCAGCCTCCAGGCAGGAGTGGCTGATGTGAGGATGTCTAATATGGGGGAGGTGGGCCCTGATGGGGGATCTCTGATATGGGGGGCGGGTCACGGATATGGTGAGTCACTGATGTAGGGGATCTCTGATATGGGGGTCGCTGATATGGGGCTCGCTGATCTGAATGGGTCTCTTGTATGGGGTCTCTGGTATGGGGTCTCTGATATGAGGGTCTCTGATGGGTTGTCTCTGATATTGTGGGGTCTCTGATATTGGGGTCTCTGATATGGGGGGTCTCAGATATGGGGGTCTCTGATATGGGGGTCTGATTTGGGGGGGTCTCTAATATGGGGATCTCAGATATTGGGGGTCTCTGATGTGGAGGGGTTTCTGTTGGGTGGTCTCTGATATTGGTGTCTCTGAACTGGAGGGGAGTCCCTGATATGGGGTGTTTCTGATACAGGTTTTTCTTTAGGCAGGTCTCTAATATGGGGGGGGAGCGTCTTTGATATTGTTGGTTCACTGATTTGGGGTCGCTGATATGAGGGGCCTCTGGCATGGGGGTCTCTAATAAGGGGGTCTCTGATATGGGGGTCTCTGATATGGGGGTCTCTGATACGGGGGTCTTTGATTTGTGGGGTCTCTGATACGGGGGGTCTCTGATATGGGGAGGTCTCTGATATGGGGGGTCTCTGATACATTGGGTCTCTGAATTTAGGTTCTGATGGGTGGTCTGATGGGTATCTCTGATGACATTGGAGGCTCATGGGGGGGGGGTCACCCTCATGCGTGCGTGCTGTAGGGGATGGTCAGCCAGCAATTCCCAAGGTGATGGGGGAGTTGTGAGAAAGAATGCCCCGAGTGGTGGGGGAGGCAAGATTTTAATTCTGAGGGAGAACGGGGGTGCAGCCACTGCACCTTGGTACTGGGCCGTGCTTTCAAAATAGAATGGAATCCCGGGAGCTCCCTGCCATGCATAAATTTGCATGACAAGGAAGAGAATTTGTTCCTAATCCCAGACAGAGATGCACATCCTTTGTCAAAGACACAGTGGAAAGGTCGGAGCCATATGACATGAAGTCCTCCAGCTTATGTAACCAGTAATAATGCCTTGCTGTACTGAAAAACACCAGGCTTTCATTTTACCATCTGCAAACAGTAGCAGAGATAAAGGGCTGTCACTGGATCGTATACCTGGCCCGATCTAGATTGTTTCGACTGGAACACCTGTACTTTCTACAAGACTGATTCATTCTGTGTGCCCATCACCTCGTGTGACATCAACTCCTTTGGAAAGGTGAATTATACAGCATCAGCTTTGAACTTGCCGACCTCTGTGGATGAATACCTGATTGGACTTTAATTCTGGGCTCTTAAATCATGTTGCTTTCTCGGTGGTCTTTGCTCCTCAAATATTACTTTCCTCTAGCCATCATTTTCTGTATGAGTGCAGAGCCGTTTACGTTGTGACTCTTCTCCAGCAAATAAACAAATCCTTTGTGTTCATCCTATCTTGAGTTTGCTGTGGGATAATTAATTTAAAAAACGCTGGTGTTTATAAAAGGAGAAACAACACCTTTCAGTTTACAGATGGGTGGTGAGTCGAGAAATCAAGGTTGTTTAAATTACCCCCATCCCCCCCATGTTGTCTCTGTAACAACCCCTTTGACAAGCTCTGCCCTGTCACACAACCCATATGGCCTTTCAATCCCTTAATGCTGAAATTTAGTCTTGCAGCTATGGCTCCACATCATCCGAATGCCAAGCTCCACACTTCCACTCATCCTCTGCTACCTGTCATATCTCCAACACCTCTGTACACACTGCTCATGGCCTCTTATGTTCCTTATGTCAAGCTCTGCCCTTCCTCACACTTCTAATACCCCCTTCTGCCCCCTACATTTCCATTCCCACTGACCCACTGTATACTTTCTAAAACCAATTAACCTAACATGCTTGAAGAAAAGGTTCTCCTTTTGAAAAAAAGTATGACTACAATACAATAACATTATCAATTGTCATCAGGCACTTTGAAATTTCAAAAACCACAAACCCTTGAAACTGCTTACCTTGTGTAAGCAGACATTGCAAAATTCATGCAGATATCAGAGAGTTTGAGCTCTCAATCAATGTTTCATCTGGGAAGCAGGTGTCCAATTAATCTAATAGCTTCCTGGGCTCTTAGTCAGACATGAATGATGTTGCAGAGTTTAACATGGGGGCATGATGGACCATTGGGGTGGATGGTGACATGGGGGCATGAGGGGGACCTTTTGAACTTATCTTTTAAAACTGGGATTTACAAACTCAGGGTTGCGACCCGCAGATGGGTCGCGGGTCAGTGTCGGGAGGGTAGTGGAACAATCGGTTGTAGCGTTCCCAATCGCGGGAAGACGTTCCCAACTGTCGCGACCAGCTTTTAAGAATGCCGGCCGCGGGCAGGCCCGATTGATTGCGGTGTTTGAGGGGGCGGGCGGCGTGACGTTGGGCTGTGTGCTGGTCACCACGCGTAGAGCGGTGGGGGGGGGGGCTCCATCGCTCGTCCTTTGCATGCTGCTTGGCTCATCCCGCGCCACCTGCGGCTACTTGGTCAATCCGTTCAACGACCAGGACAACGTCGGTTTGCACTCCCACGATGGTAAGTACTGGTCGGGACGTGGTCTGTGACTGGGGTGGATACAGTGCGAAGGAGCCAGGCCAGGTTTCTCGGAATACTGATTAACCAAGGCCAGTCAATAAGGCTGACATATGGGAACACTGGAAGAAACCTACAGTCATCACTTTGTGTTGACAGTCTCTGGAAACCAGGAAGTCAGAGATTTTGATGAGGATGGCGCAGGAGGTGACTTGGATATCTGGATAGTGCAATGCACTGGAAACAGTAAGAAATAGTGTGACATTGTGCGCGATTGACAAGTTACTTCATCTCTTCTAATCATATGGCAGGATTCTCCGACCCCACCGCTGGGTGGGAGAATCCCCGAGGGGCAGCGTGAATCCCGCCCCGCCGCTGGCTGCCATATTCTAATGCACCGGTTTTCGGGTGGGGATGATGCCACGCCGGTCGGGGGCCATTTGCAGCGCCCCCCCTGGCAATTCTCCGGGCCCCGATGGGCCGGGCGGCCGTCGGTTTCTGGCCAGTCCCGCCGGCGTGAATTGGACATGGTCCCACACGGCGGGTCGTGGCTGGTAGGCCGGCTGGTGCGGTCCTCGGGGAGGCGGGGGTGGATCCGGCCCCGGGGAGGGGGCCCTACGGTGGCCTGGCCCGCGGTCGGGGCCCACCGATCTGCGGGCGGGCCTGTGCCATGGGGACACTTCTTCCTTCCGCGCTGGCCCCTGTAGGGCTCCGCCATGGCCGGCACGGAGCAGACACCCCCCTGCACACGCGCTAGAATACGCCAGCCGGTCTGCGCATGTATGGAATCACGGCGGCAGTTCTGCACATGCGCTAATTCACGCCGGCCTTTTGGCGCCGGCTGGCGCGGGGCCAACCGCTCCAGCGCCGGCATAGCCTCTGGAAGTGCGGAGGATTCCGCAACTTCCGGTTGGCCCGACGCCGGAGTGGTTCGCGCCATATTTTACGCCGGCGTCGGGCCATCGCGGGAATTCAGGAAAATCCCGCCTATAGTCTGTAAAGTAAAAACAGGATTGTTATTTTTTTCTATAATTGGTTAAATTTCTGAGGAAATGGGAATATATTTGAAACAAAGTTTGTGTGTAAATGTAAGGATGCACATGTTCAACTGAAGTTGTTTTAATTTTTTGCAGCAAAACATCACAAATTTGGAAAAATTAGGTATTAGAAATAAAGTTACAAAGTAAAAAAAAGAATGTCAGCCTCATAAATATGAACGATGAATCTTTCCGCCAGAGACAGCGGCAGAGAGAAGGTTATGCACCCGGCACATCAATGCTTTGGCTGCAAATTCACAGAGGTGAGGTTACTCCATTTCGTAGCTGCCAGCAGGCAAGCAACAGACTGTGTGAAGAATTGAAGATGGGACATTTTGTAACAAGGTAGAGAGGGCCAGAGATACAAACAGAACAGCATCTCACAACTAAATCAACTGGAGGGGGCTTCTCAAGAGAGTTCACGGTAGGACAAGGCAGTGCTGGTGTGAGCTGTATCCCGAGCTCCAGGGCTTCTGGTGAACAAACAATTAAGAAGAAACTGAAATCGGGAGCATAGCTGTATAAAGATGATTTCTTGAGATATGGCGCTAATTGTGCCAGTGCAAATCAGGGTGCAAAGATGATTTGGCCGCGATTCTCCGCTCCGGCGGGAAAACGGGTATGTTTTACCTCGCTGCCGGCACCCGTTACGAGACGGCATTCTCCAGCCTATGAGGGGGCTCGCAGGGGCATGGCGGGAAGTGCGGGGGTGCGGCCTTGGAGCTGCGACAGAGACCTGGTGCCACGTAAACGACACGGCGCCGCGGCGCACAACAGGTGATGCGAGCGCACAGGCCGCCGACGGGGGACCATGGCGCCACGCCGAGCAGCGCCCAGGTTCACACACCACGACCTGGAGACGATGCTGGCCACCCTCGAGGAGTCCCGGATCCCGTCCTCGGGTATCCCGGAACTGGCCGGAGAGTGCCAACCAACGTGGCCCAGCGTCTCTGGAGGGAGAGGGGCGCAGCCGTGTGTGCCACCGCGGTGACACCCAGGACTGGCGAGCAGTGCCGCAAAAAGCTCCACCAACTACTGAGGGCAACCAGGGTGAGTACCCAGCAGTGTGCCCGTGGCACCAACCCCCCTACCCTCCACATGTGCAACACCCACCCCCTCCCCAGGGGGATGGGAAACCACAGCCGTGAGGCACATGGCTGCAGCCACCCATACAAGCCGCGTTGGCCCTGTGCCCTGTGCACCCATGCCAACATAGACCCAACTGCATGCAGTGGACCGCCTAACAATGCTGTTATTCCTCCTCCTCCCCCCCCCCCCCCAGGAAAAAAGCGCCCATAACCAATGGGAGCGAGCCCAAACTGGAGGCGGTGAACCTGACCTGCGCCAGCTCACCAGTCACGAGCAGAGGGCACTGGACATAGCCGCTGCACCCGAGGGCCGGGAGATTGCCAATGCCGAGGTCGGGGGCGCGCCACCAAGTGAGATCGCCCCCCTGCAGACGTGAAAGGACACAACACGACAGCAACACGGAGGGGATGGACAGACAGGACACGGCAACCCAGGGGACCCCCGACCACAGGTCCGATGAAGACACTGACGTTGCGGCGCAGCCTCCTCCACCCCCTGCCATCACAGAGACACTCACCTCGGTTGGGCACTTCAGGGATGAGGCTTCTGGGACACTAACTGGTGCGCACCACACAGCCGTCCCAGTACAGCAAGTGGAGGTGGGAGCAGCTGAGGGACCGAACGGTGGGAGGGCAGCCCAGCCCCGGCAAACACCTGTCACCCGGACGGGTTCCTGGAGTTCCTCTGCCCACCCATAGACCAGATGCAGTCGGGGGCCCGGGGCGTGAGAAGGTGAAGGCCTGTTTCCAGCACCTGCAGACGCAAGTGCAGGAGTGCATCCGTGTCCAGGAGCAGAAAATGGTGCTGGTCATGAGTGCCACACAGGCCAACACCGCATGGGTGGCGTCCGTGGTGGAGACAATGGTGGCGATGGTGTCGTGCATGGGTCTGAGCCTGCAAGACCTGGGGCTATCCGGGCACGTGGCCTCCGCGGCGCGGGACAGGGCTGCCTTCGCACAGGAAGCCATGGGCCCGAGCCAGCTGAACATTGCAGAGGCGCTCGACAACCTGGCCCAGTCCCAGCAGGCCACGGCCTAGTCCCAGCAGGCCACGGCCCAGTCCCAGCAGGCCATGGCCCAGTCTCTGCAGGCCATCGCTGACAGCATCAGCGCCATTGGCCAGGTGATGGACGGCGTTGTACAGAGCCAGACACGGATGGCGCACTCCCTGAGCTCCATGGCCGTGAATGTCCAGACCCTGGTCGATACTAGAGCGGGCCTCCAAGACTGTCAGCGCCAGGTGATGCCAGTGCCCCAGGTGCTGGATACCCCCGCATCCCCCTCCCATGGAGAGCCCGGGAGGCCAAAGGGCACCCCGAGGGGTAGGAGGTGCTGGGGCCCATCCCGGGTCCCCCTGCAGGGGGAGTCCTGGATCCCCGCGCCACTTCCGCCCCTCCCCCCCACCGCCTCTGGTGCACCTGGTGGACAGTGGGCAGAACAGGGTGGCACCACGCCATCCCAATTGCCCGAGTTGCGGCCTGGCCCATCCAGGCCAGGCCGCCCCAGGAAGCAGCCGCCAACGGGGACCCCAGTCACAGGGCAGGAATCGCAGGAGGCCACCTCCAGTTCTGCTGCACCGTCTGGGGAACACCGAAACGTAGTCATAGGGCCCCGTAAGACCAGAAAGGTAGACACGGATGAGTGAGTTGACATGGGTGCAGGGCACAGATTAGTTAGATGGGCTAGTGCACATGGACAGGACGTTTGTTATGAAACAAATTCCACACCTATCCGAACTGCCTCTGTCCGATGCGTGCGGGGGTGGGGCGGGGACTGTGTGCCAGGGTGTGTGAGGGGTGCTGCGATAGAGGTTGGGCTCCAGTGCATATGACCTGCCTCCCCCCCCCACGGTTCCCCCTCGCCAGCCCGCCCCCGGCCATACGACAGGGCCATGAGATGCAGTGTCAGGGCTGCATGCAGAGTCCACCCAGGAGGAGGGTCGTGATGTGGTGTGGCCATGAGTCAAACATTGTCGGACGATGTATGGCTCGGAGCCCATCGCAGAGCAGGCTGTCATCATCCTCCATGCCTTGTAGCAGACCTGCGTACACCATCAACCGTGCCCCCATCCCGTTGTGCCGCAGGCGGATGCGTCATGGAGGGGAGGTGTGCATGCGGGTGTTGTGGTGGTGGGGGAGGTGAGGGTGTTGTGGTGGGGGTGGGGGTGGGGGTGGGGGAGGTGAGGGTAGTCGTCCATTGGGGAGGTGCCGAACTGGTTCCTGTGCCCATACCCATCACTACTGCCACCCACCGTGGTCGCCGAAATGGGCTGCTACCAGCGCCTCCCGTGCCTCCTGGCCCAGCCGGCGGCGCCGGGCAGCCTCGTGTTCCCGTCCATCCCCCATGTCCCGTCCATCGGCTCCCTCCTCGCCATCCTCGTCATCTGGAGACGAGTTCCCCTCATCCTGACAGTCCTTCTCCTCCTCCAGCACATCGCCCCTCTGCTGGGCTATGTTGTGCTGGATGCAGCAGACCACGACGATGCGGCCGACACTCTCCGACGGGTACTGGAGTGCCCCTCCAGAGTGGTCCGGGCATCTGAAGCGCATCTTGAGCAGCCCAATGCACCTCTTGACCACACCCCTGGTCGCTGCATGGGCATCGTTGCTCCACGTTGGTCTGTGGCTTCTGTATAGGCGTCATCAGCCACGACCACAACGGGTAAAACCTGTCGCCCAGCAACCAGCCCCGCAGCCGGGGTGGAGGTGTCCCTCGAACATGGCAGGGATGAACGATTGTGCCAGTATACGATTGCGCAGACGTGCAGGATTGTCATCCTGTGGTCTCAGACAACCTGCACGTTCATTGAATGTGTACCCTTCCTGTTTATGGTCCATTCCTCCGAGGTGGGCCACATGGCGATGTGCACTCCATCGATCGCCCCCTGCACCATGGGCATCTGGGCAACCGCGATGAACCCTGCTGCGCGGGCATCCTGGTGTGCGTGGTCCACAGGGCACTGTATGTACCGGTCCGCGATGTCGTACAGGGCGTCGGTGACGGCCCGGATGCACCTGTGCACTGATGGCTGGGAGATGCCAGACAGGTCCCCACTCGGCGACTGGAATGACACCGTTGCGAAGATGTTGAGGGCGACCGTCACCTTGCCGGACACCGGCATGTCCACCCTTGGTCTCACATGGTGCCAGGTGTGCCATCAGGTGGCAGATGTGGGCGACGGTCTCGCGACTCAACCGCAGTATCCTCCTGCATGTCCTGTCCGGGAGGTCCTTGAAGGAAACGCGGGGCCGGTACACACGGTGTCACATCGGACGCCTCCAGGCTGCGGCACACCCTCCTCCTCCTCCTCCACCTCCTCCTCCTCCCCCTCGGCATCCCCGTGCTGTGGCTCCCACACAGCGTGGTGCCCCTCCTGCGCCTCTCGGGCATGCGGCACTAGGGCCTGAGTGGATTGCACGGGCTCCACCACCTCCTTCTCACGCCCATGCTCCAGCTCACACTGGGCCTCTTTCAGGGCAGCAGCCCCCACGACGGCGGCCAACAACGCTGGAAGATGGCTGAACATTGTACGATCTGTCGGGGGTGGGAGTAGACAGGGTTTCATCATTGGCATACCCCCTTCCACGACCAGGTGCCATGGGCAGCATGGCAGGCCCGGTTGCCAGCACGCACCCCACCCCCTCGGTGCCCTGGCACCTATCGGCTGTCTCCCCTGCCAGAGCCACCGTCCGCTGGCACTGCCCTCCCAGGGGGGGCTGCCGTGTGTGACGCCCTGGAGCCACCCGCCGATGGGTGCCGCCGGTCAGGTGGGGGGGGGGGTCTGGCACACATCAGGAAGGTCAGGCCCCGTGGGCAGCGACGGCGGACGGGCTGGGTGGACGACCGCGTGTCTGCCATCATAGCAGGCTGTGGCCACCTGCAGCCTTCCGCGCCCCAACTGCCCTCACCGTCACCCCCACCTCCCCCCACCCCCACACCCATCCCCACCCCCACCCCCAGTCTCTGCCGACCATGCTGCCCATCTAAACTAAAATCTTCTACACTTCCTGGGTCTGTATCCCTCTATTCCCATCCTATTCATGTATTTGTCAAGATGCCCCTTAAATGTCACTATCGTCCCTGCTTCCACCACCTCCTCCGACACCGAGCTCCAGGCACCCACTGCCCTCTGTGTAAAAATCTTGCCTCGTACATCTACTCTAAACCTTGCCCCTCGCACCTTTAACCTATACCCCCTAGTAATTGACCCGTCTACCCTGGGAAAAAGCCTCTGACTATCCACTCTATCTATGCCCCTCATAATTTTGTAGACCTCTATCAGGTCGCCTCTCAACCTCCGTCGTTCCAGTGAGAACAAACTGAGTTTATTCAACTGCTCCTCATAACTAATGCCCTCCATACCAGGCAACATCCTGGTAAATCTCTTCTGCACCCTCTCTAAAGCCTCCACATTCTTCTGGTAGTGTGGCGCCCCACGAGCGTTATATGCAGGGAAGTGCTGGCAAATGAAGGTTAAAACCCACAAACCTTCAAAGGCGTTTGAAGACTAAGCATGGTGAGTTCGAGGACAAACCTCTTTATTTTTTTCAAAGCATGCAGCAAGAACTTAAATCATCAGCTGAAGGCCTTAGCAGAAATGTAACAGTGAATGACGAAGCAAGAGAGATTGTGAGGACCAAGCACGCCCACCTGTTGCATTAAATGTCAGCAATAATGGTAGGTCATGGAGGTCGGCTGGCGTGGGTCGCTAACGTCAGCCGGCATGTCTCGCGAACGTCGGCCGGCGTGGGTCACAGGAAGAAAAGTTTGAAAAACACGGCGGGATTCTCCAACCCGTGAATTCAGCCCCCGCCGGCTGCCGAATTCTCCTGCGCCGGGGATTTGGCAGGGGCGGGAATCGCGCCACACCGGTCAGCGGCTGTTGGCAGCGATTTGGTGCGGCCCAACGACGGAGTGGTTCACGCCACTTCTTCGAGCCGGAGTTGCCTGCCCCGCCGGTTCGCGGAGAATCCCGCCCACTCTTTTAAAAGACCTCTTTCCATAGACTGCCTACAGTGCAGAAGACCATTTGGCCCATCGGGTCTATACCAATCTTCTGACAGGGCAGCCTACCTAGGCCTACTCCCCCGCCCTATCCCTGGAACCTCACCTAATTTGCACATTTTCTGTCCACTAAGGGCAATTTAGAGGGGCCAATCCACCTAATCTGCACATCTTTGGACTGTGGGAGGAAACCGGAGCACCCGGAGGAAGCCCACGAGGGGCAGGGGAGAAAGTGCAAACTCCACACAGACAATCGGCCAAGGCTGGAATTGAACCCGGGTCCCTGGTGCTGTGAGGCAACAGTGCTAACCACTGTGCCACCATGCCATCCACATGCTGACTCAAGTTCATGACTCCTCTGAAGGGCCTGAGAGAAGAGGAGATGCCTATCTGCGCAATATAGTCAGCCAGTCGGGAGTGCCGGAAGTGTGCTAGTGACAGGAATAAGCATGAACCCTTTAAAGTCACTTCCAAAAATCACTATGTCCAGGAATGAGGATGAGTTTCCTGGAATTGGGATGCACACGCTAGTTTTAAAAGGTTCCTGAGGCATCCTGGCTCATCGAAGATCTAGGCCATTGCACTTCTGTGAGGAAAGCAACATTCTCTTCAGACACAGTGCATAGATTTTTCTATGTTTTGGGTACCTCACATTCTGAAGCCATTTTTTTGAACAATGGAAAGTATCAGATCTTGATCGAGCTGATAGATATGTTCTAAATCTGCCTAACACAACCAGCTATCAAGAGGGCGACCAGGCTGATATCTATTAGCATAGTAAGTCAAAAGAATCTCTAATTGCTGTTTGACATTTTCATTCAGCATCCTCTGAATTTAAACACAAGCTGCACTGATGGAACAAAGTCTTTTCATCATTGACCGGAATGAGTTTGGACAGACAACTCAATGTGTGAGCAAAACACAAATCTGCCAACAATGCAATATTAGGCCGCAATGGTGGCTGTCAACGCTCGTAGATAATTGATACTGGTGGAAGAAGTTGCTGAGGTGCTGGAATAACTTCCTTGTCGTTCTACATCTGGGGCGGGATTCTCCTCTACCCGGCGGGGCGGGCGGTCCTGGCGCCGAGGAGTGGCGTGAACCACTCCTGCGTCGGGCTGCCCGGAAGGTGCGGAATCCTCCGCACCTTCAGGGGCTAGGCCGGCGCCGGCAGGGTTGGCGCAGCGCCTACCGGCGCCGAAGGGCCTTTGCTGGCCAGCGTGAGTTGGCACATGCGCGGGAGCACCAGCGTGTGCTGGCGCCATCCCAGCACATGCGCAGGGGGGGGTTTGTCTCCGCACCGGCCATGGCGGAGGTCCAAAGCAGCCGGCGCGGAGGGAAAGAGTGCCCCCATGGCACAGGCCCGCCCGCGGATCGGTGGGCCCCGATCGCGGGCCAGGCCACCGTGGGGGCACCCCCCGGGGCCAGATCCCCCCACATCCCCCTGAGGACCCCGGAGGCCGCCTGCAGATCCAGGTCCTGCCGGTAAGTATCAGGTCTAATTTACACCGGCGGGACCGGCTTAAAATGGGCGGCCGCTTGGTCCATCGCAGGCCAGAGAATCGCTGGCGGGGGCCACTGCTCGCAGCCGCCGATCGGCGCGGCGCGATTCCCGCCCCCACCAAAACCCCGGCGCCGGAGAATTCGGCAGCCGGTGGGTCGGGATTCATGCCGCCCCCTGGCGATTCTCCGGCCCGGCGGGGGGTCGGAGAATCCCACCCCTGACCTTTGATATCCCTGAGCTCGGTAAGCGCAATATTGAGTGATGGAGTACTTCGGCAACCCTGTAGCGTTTTGTCAATATGGTTCTGAATGGAATTTTACAGCTTTATCAAAAAGGAGTATTGGCGCATGAGATGGTGGTCCAATGAAATTATTCAACCGAAGCAATCTGGGAAAATTCATGCCGTTGTTTTCTATTCATTCTCAGGACACCAGCATAACGACAAGGCCAGTCTCCATAGTGCATTCCTAATCGCGCTGCAAAGGCGGTGAAATGACGGAATAGCTTTCTGAGACATATCAGAAGTTAGTTAAGAGTCAACCACTATGTTGTGGGAATAGATTAAATCCAAGGCTCGACACAACATAGAAAATAGGAGAAGGAAAAGCCATTCGGCCCTTCAAGCCTGTTCCGCCATTCATCATGACCATGGCTGAACACCCAACTCAATAGCCTGATCCCGCTTTCCCCCATTATCCTTTGATCCCCTTCGCCCGAAGTGCTGTATCTTAAATATCTTTGATAATCTTTATTGTCACAAATAGGCTAACATTAACACTGCAATGAAGTTACTGTGAAAAGCCCCTAGTTGCCACATTCCGGCATCTGTTCGGGTATACAGAGGGAGAATTCAGAATGTCCAATTCACCTAACAGCACGCCTTTTGGGACATGTGGGAGGAAACTGGAGCACCCGGAGGAAACCCACGCAGACACAGGGAGAACGTGCAGACTCCACACAAACAGTGAGCTGTGAAGCAACAGTGCTAACCACTGTGCTACTGTATCTAACTGCTTCTTGAAAACTAATCAGATAACAGTGGCAGAATTCCTTTCCTAAACGGTAACATTGAACCAGTTAGGATTTTACAAACAACCTGACAACTTGTCTGCCGCAGCTATCTGCTGTGATTTCATGTTTCTTTTCAACTGAGTTTAGATTTGCAAACTGCCTTCTTGGTGTCTGAACTCATACTATTTGGATTATTAGTCTCGGTTCGAGATTTGTCAACCTACTGACACAACTACTCTGCTACCATGCCTACTTTTATCGAGTTCAATTAATAATACTGCCATAAACTCACACCTTTTCCAGATGTAAACATATCCAATAATCTGGAATCAATAGTCTTGGAGCAATAAAGAAAATAAGTGGAATTCTTCTATGCCCCGTTGGTGAGTGTAATGGCAGGCGGGGACAGGGAGAAATCGGCAGGAGGTTGTTAAGAACCAAGCTGATGGTACTTCCTCCAAAACAACATCCCATAGATTTTAACACTATGAGTCAAGCCCAGAAACAGTTATCAAACTCAACCTGTTTCTTTCTTTTGGGAAACTTTCTTCTGGTTCAGAGTAGCACTCCTAAAGTGTCGCCAGGAAAATGTCTTTATTTGGGAGAGCTCAGCTTCCAGATGGGTATGGCTGTGATCTTGGTCATCAATTAGCTATTCTCCTTCAGTAGAGGACTAACTCTGCCACTGACCTCCTGTTTATTTCTTTTGATGTCGCCTTATCTAAATAACTTATCTCAGAAGTCCCTCTTTCAGCATGTTAGCGCAACATACATTTCTTCCTTCGAATTTGTCTTCAGCTCCTGAAACTCAATGCCTTATTGGTCTCCACTTCACTTAGGTAAATCCCTGTTCACCTTGTTACTGGGCGAATGTAAATATCAAAAGCCCTCAGTGCAGCTCTTCCTTTCTCAAATTCCTTTTATCCAATTCTTTCATCTTCATTTTAATCCCAGCTTCTTGAAAGGGTCCAGTGGCGGAATTCTCCACAAACGGTGCGAATCAGTCCGGCATCGCGCTGCCCCAAAGGTGCGGAATCCTCCGCATCTTGAGCGGCCGAGCCCTAACCTTGAGGGGCTAGGCCCGCGCCGGACTGATTTCCGCCCCGCCAGCTGGCGGGAAAGGCCTTTGGTGCCCCGCCAGCTGGCGCAAAACTGACTTTGTCGGGCGGCGCATGCGCGGGAGCGTCAGCGGCCGCTCACGGCATCCCCGCGCATGCGCAGTGGAGGGGGTCTCTTAAGCCTCCGCCATGGTGGAGACCATGGTGAAGGCGGGAGGAAAAGAGTGCCCCCACGGCACAGGCCCGCCCGCGGATCGGTGGGCCCCGATTGCGGGCCAGGCCACCGTGGGGGCACCCCCGGGCCAGATTGCCCCGCGCCCCCCCCCAGGGACCCCAGAGCCTGCCCCGCGCCGCCTTGTCCCACCGGTAAGAGAGGTGGTTTAATCCACGCCGGCGGGACAGGCATTCCAGTAGCGGGGCTTCGGCCCATCCGGGCCGGAGAATCGCCGGGGGGGGGCAGCCAACCAGTGTGGCGCGATTCCCACCCCCGCCGAATATCCGGTGCCGGAGAATTCGGCAACTGGCGGGGGCGGGATTCACGCCAGCCCCCGGCGATTCTCCGACCCGGCGGGGGGTTGGAGAATCCCGCCCCAGAAGTCAGTTTTACACCCGAGTTAAATGACAGCGAGATCTTCCGCTGGTTCTCAATTCCCAACAGACGCTGGCTATGAAACTGATTTGCATCCCGCCAATGGGATGCAGATGAAGACCCGACCGGAATCACCTCTTCCATCTACCTCATTACCTGATGATATACGATGGCAGTAGAAAGGCATGCTGTCCAATGTGCTGTGCAACAGTCGGCCTTTGGCTGCTCGCAGACATCCATGGAGAAGATGGGGGCTAGAGCGACCAAACCCTGGAACATCATGTCCGGCACTGGCTGGGTGCAGCTTCAACCATGTGGATCTATTCTACGAAGCAGCATTGAGGGGGTAGCTGTTCTCAGCGAAACAACTTTGCCCAGGCATCGGGCCATCTGTTCAGGACTTCGCCTAAGCAATGGACCTGCCAGACACCTTGAGGGGCAGTGAAATCTCGAGGAAGGTCGAGTTGCCCCACCTCCTCTCACATAACCACTGAAGAAGCTATCCCATGGCTAATGTGGTGGTGCAGAATCTGCTGGTCTAAAATCTCGATGGAAACCATTATCATCCCACAGAGACCTCGGTACGTGCACAGTTCGACAACACTTCATTAGCCAACAGGAATACGGCTCCTTTGACTCACATGCCACCCTCTTGAGAGCCTCCAAAACCTCTCACTGGTGCTCTTCCTCCTCTTGCTGACTCTCCAGCATCAGTTGGAAGGACAATTTCCGAGGTCCATCATTGAACTCGGAGCTCATGGATGCCTGTTCCCCAGCACTCCTCCAAGTACCAGTGAGCTTGGATGACCCTGCCTCCTCCTCATGTGGACACGTGCCCATGTAATGACCACCAGAGTGGGAAATCCTTCCTGCACAAGAATAATACCCAGTGTCTTTCTGGGCTGGTGGCAGATGCCGGTGTGCGTTGTGATCATCACTTCTACATCTTTCTTCTTGTGTTCTCTCCTCACGGATTGCTGAGCTTGGGCTTGTGCCGAAGCCTGGCAAGGCTTTTTCTGGCTTAGTCCTTGGCTTCTTCCTGGTGGTCTATGTAAGTGAGAGAGGAGAGAGTGAGTGACAGTATCAGCTGCCTCTAACATGGAACCTTGCACCTGAAGTTTCTCTTTCTTGCATGGATCCTTCCTAGGCGGAGGTTCAAATCCAGTCACCCCATCTCCAATTGCCTTGTCCGGCTCTTTACCTGCCAGTTGGGCTCCCCAAACTCTGCCAGAACCTTCAGTTCTGGGCCACATCCTCCCATCTTCTCACATTCTCACCAGTTGAGGCTTAACTTATCCAGCTCAAGGACAACAGGGAAGATGGATGGGATGCATCTGGCATCTATTTACACATAGAAATTTCAAGTGCATTTCTCATGCTTCCACTCTCCGAGATAACCCACTAGATTTTGTGGTGAGGCAGTCATGTACTGCATGTGTGTCCAGAAGAGTTCTGGGTCAGCACCCTGCAGAGCGCTGAACCCATCCTTTTAAATTCATTTGTACGCGATGTGGGCTTTGCTGGCTCGGCCAGCATTCGTTGCCCAGCCCTAATTGCTCTTGAGAAGGTGGTGAGCTGCCTTCGTGAACTGCTGCAGTCCATGTGGTGTCTTCATACCAGGTTAAACCTCAGAGAGGCATATTATTTGGGGAAATTACTGTTGCCCTCAGTGCCCTATCATTTTCCCCTCACCTCCCATTCCATACAGCATTGATATCTCCACATGGAAGGGTGGAAGATACACAGTAGGTCACTCCACCGCAGAGTGGATGCATTGACTTGGATATAGAACATAGAACATAGAACAATACAGCGCAGTACAGGCCCTTCGGCCCACGATGTTGCACCAAAACAAAAGCCATCTAACCTACACTATGCCATTATCATCCATATGTTTATCCAATAAACTTTTAAATGCCCTCAATGTTGGCGAGTTCACTACTGTAGCAGGTAGGGCATTCCACGGCCTCACTACTCTTTGCGTAAAGAACCTACCTCTGACCTCTGTCCTATATCTATTACCCCTCAGTTTAAAGTTATGCCCCCTCGTGCCAGCCATATCCATCCGCGGGAGAAGGCTCTCACTGTCCACCCTATCCAACCCCCTGATCATTTTGTATGCCTCTATTAAGTCTCCTCTTAACCTTCTTCTCTCCAACGAAAACAACCTCAAGTCCATCAGCCTTTCCTCATAAGATTTTCCCTCCATACCAGGCAACATCCTGGTAAATCTCCTCTGCACCTGCTCCAAAGCCTCCACGTCCTTCCTATAATGCGGTGACCAGAACTGTACGCAATACTCCAAATGCGGCCGTACCAGAGTTCTGTACAGCTGCAACATGACCTCCCGACTCCGGAACTCAATCCCTCTACCAATAAAGGCCAACACTCCATAGGCCTTCTTCACAACCCTATCAACCTGGGTGGCAACTTTCAGGGATCTATGTACATGGACACCTAGATCCCTCTGCTCATCCACACTTTCAAGAACTTTACCATTAGCCAAATATTCCGCATTCCTGTTATTCCTTCCAAAGTGAATCACCTCACACTTCTCTACATTAAACTGCATTTGCCACCTCTCAGCCCAGCTCTGCAGCTTATCTATATCCCTCTGTAACCTGCTACATCCTTCCACACTATCGACAACACCACCGACTTTAGTATCATCTGCAAATTTACTCACCCACCCTTCTGCGCCTTCCTCTAGGTCATTGATAAAAATGACAAACAGCAACGGCCCCAGAACAGATCCTTGTGGTACTCCACTTGTGACTGTACTCCATTCTGAACATTTCCCATCAACCACCACCCTCTGTCTTCTTTCAGCTAGCCAATTTCTGATCCACATCTCTAAATCACCCTCAATCCCCAGCCTCCGTATTTTTTGTAATAGCCTACCGTGGGGAACCTTATCAAACGCTTTGCTGAAATCCATATACACCACATCAACTGTTCTACCCTCGTCTACCTGTTCAGTCACCTTCTCAAAGAACTCAATAAGGTTTGTGAGGCATGACCTACCCTTCACAAAGCCATGCTGACTATCCCTGATCATATTATTCCTATCTAGATGATTATAAATCTTGTCTCTTATAATCCCCTCCAAGACTTTACCCACTACAGACGTGAGGCTCACCGGTCTATAGTTGCCGGGGTTGTCTCTGCTCCCCTTTTTGAACAAAGGGACCACATTTGCTGTCCTCCAGTCCTCTGGCACTATTCCTGTAGCCAATGATGACATAAAAATCAAAGCCAAAGGTCCAGCAATCTCTTCCCTGGCCTCCCAGAGAATCCTAGGATAAATCCCATCAGGTCCCGGGGACTTATCTATTTTCAGCGTGTCCAGAATTGCCGACACCTCTTCCCTACGTACCTCAATGCCATCTATTCTATTAGCCTGGGGCTCAGCATTCTCCTCCACAACATTATCTTTTTCCTGAGTGAATACTGACGAAAAATATTCATTTAGTATCTCGCCTATCTCTTCAGACTCCACACACAATTTCCCATCCCTGTCCTTGACTGGTCCTACTCTTTCCCTAGTCATTCGCTTATTCCTGACATACCTATAGAAAGCTTTTGGGTTTTCCTTGATCCTTCCTGCCAAATACTTCTCATGTCCCCTCCTTGCTCGTCTTAGCTCTCTCTTTAGATCCTTCCTCGCTACCTTGTAACTATCCATCGCCCCAACCGAAACTTCACACTTCATCTTCACATAGGCCTTCTTCTTCCTCTTAACAAGAGATTCCACTTCCTTGGTAAACCACGGTTCCCTCGCTCGACGCCTTCCTCCCTGTCTGACCGGTACATACTTATCAAGAACACGCAGTAGCTGATCCTTGAACAAGCCCCACTTATCCAGTGTGCCCAACACTTGCAGCCTACTTCTCCACCTTATCCCCCCTCAAGTCACGTCTAATGGCATCATAATTGCCCTTCCCCCAGCTATAACTCTTGCCCTGCAGTGTATACTTATCCCTTTCCATCATTAACGTTATGTGAGGCATGGCTTTATAGCATTGCCACTGAGGCCCATGTGGCCTGGTAGTCATTGGTTTAATTGTGGTTAGTGTGAGCAGTTGAAGCTTCATTTACCCTGGCAGAGTGGATGATGTTGTTCATTCTCTTCCAGCATTGGAGAGCTGGCTGGTGCAGGACAGCCTGGGCACTGACACTGAAGGTGATTTTCGCCCATGAAGGGTTGGTCCCCACAATCATCCTCCTCCCCCAGCCGTGGGGTAAAGATCGATCCTCCTGACCTCCACCTGGTTGAGGAGGGTGTGCAGGAAGGCGTCATTGAAGTTAGTTATAGGAGGTCCCTGTCCCCTTCAGGCCATTTCCATGGGGCTTGTCAGTAACCAGGGCATCTCTGAGGCATTGGGATACGACAGTGGGCTCTGCGCCATCCAGTCTGTCCCACTATGCAAGATGTCAAGAAACCCCCTACTGCATAGTTAATGACACTGGAGCCGCAAGGTTCCACGGGATTTCCCCGTCACCCTCCACAGCGGAAAATATTCCCTGCCCCTTGCCTTTGCTACGGGATTTAATCCCGGATGGGAGAATTCCGCCCAACATTCCTGGAATTAAGAGGCAGGCAGATTACAGGTGAAATAATCCTGATGGTTTCTGTGGAAGGATGAATTCAATGAATTAAATTTATCTCTTTGCATCTTATTGGTTTTACTGCATTGACACAATGGCAGAATTTTACATCATTTGAGCGGACGTACGGCAGACCTGACAACACGCGAAATTGCGCAAGAAGACTTTGGGTCCAAATCCTGCTGCTGCTGTGCACTTGCATGATATTTTGCTTAATGTGCATCCGTGACAGCGGGGCATGCTCACGGTGACAATTAAACCCAATAAGGAGTTAATTGAAAGTGATTTTAAATGCCTCGCCGACTTTTCCAGTTGGTGGGTGTGGCAATCGTCCATGCGGCCTTCACATTTTCACGACAACATTGCTCCAAGGCTCGATGAAATAATAAAAGAAGATGTCCAGAGACTGAGGATTTTTGAGTTCTGCTGCCAGGTGCTTGAAAGTGCTGTGTAGACAAAGTCTGCTGCATTTTTCTCATTTCATTTAAATTGTACAGGACAGTAGCACCCTGAGGCAGCTGCCATCCTTCAGGGAACTTGTTAGAAATCCAGCAACAACCTTACCTTTCTCAGTGCCCGCTCTCTCCCTGCCCTTCCCCTGCGCCACTCCCCCTCCCTCCCATTTCACGCTGGCTGCCCATCAATTGGACAGTCAATGTGAAATCGCGATCGGGGGTCAATTGCGACCAGGAGCGCATTTCCCATCCATTTCTGGGTCCGCCGAGCAGGCATGCTCAACGAATGCAAGGATCACGCCTAAGAATTGCAACTCGATCAACCCATTTCCATTTATCTTCCCTATGCTATATGTTTCGGAGAATAATCTGGTTGAATTACTTTGAGTCATCTTTATTTAACCATGGGCAGGGTTCTCCGGTTCCCCAGCCGCATGTATCTCGGCAGGGCACCATTCACAGGTGGCGTTATTCTCTCCTCCTGCTGCTTGCCAATGGATTGCCCATTGAGGCCACCCCACACCACCGGGAACCCCACGGCGGGGGTGTAATGCCAGCGGAAAAAGAGAATTCCAACGCCCGGAGGATTCCGGCCAAATTTAATCATTTCTATCAAATTATCTGTGTCAACAGTGTTATGGCCAGGGTTTAGGGAACTCCAAAGTGTATCATGGAGTTCACCTGACCCACAACTTTTAATAGATTGTGGTATGGGAAGCACCCGGCCCACTCTACAGGTGTGGTACAGCAGAAATGGAAAAGTATTTTTTTTAAAGCAAAACAATGTTTATTCTATGAACTCAAGTTAACCTTTTTAAAACATACAGTGAACATCTTAGCAACCATCAATTCAAATACAACCCTCAAAGAATACAACACTAAGTAATGCTTACACTGTCCTTTTAACATCCAGAAGACTTACAAAAAACATAACCTTTAACAGAAACACATCAGGTTAAAGTCACTACTGAGAACATTTATAATTCGGAATTCACCAAATGATCAAGAGATGGTCTTTTCATGGCAGAGAGAACAGATGTACACCTGCTTTGTCTGGCTTCAGCTCCAACACTGAAAACGAAACCAAAAAGCCACAGATACACCCAAGTTTTTCTCAAAGTGAAACTAAAAAGCAGAGCCAGAGCTCAGCTCCACCCACACTCTGACATCACTTCAGTAACATGAGCAGCCAAACATTTCTCAAAGTGACATCCTCATGACAGCAGGAAAGAAATTAGATCATTGGTGTAATTGCACTTGGTAAAATGGCATTCATATCCTCTTGGATTTCCTGGAGGATCCATCCCACTAACGAACCTTTTAGAAACTCAAAATGCTGCTCTCTGTTCCCCATTTCCTCTTTTACTTTCGATAGTGTTTATTGCAAAACCAGAGTATATCTTTCATTTACTCCCTGTCTATTTGCATGATGACCCTATAAACAACACAAACTGGTTGAGCACTAGAATGGGATACCGAATTCAGTTTCATAAAATCGTAGAATTCCTACAGTGCAGAAAGAGGCCATTTGGTCCATCGAATCTGCACCGAAACTCCGAAAGAGCACCCCACCTAGGCCCACTGCCTCACCCTATCCATGCAACACCACCTAACCTGCAATGTCTTTGGATACTAATTGAGATATAGCCTGGCCATCCATCTACCTAACCTGTCCACCTTTGGACACTAAGGGGCAATTTAACATGGCCAATCCACCTAACCCACACAACTTTGAACTGTGGGGGGAAACTGGAGCACCTGGAGGAAACCCACGCAGACATGGGGAGAACGTGCAAACTCCACACAGACAGTGACCCAAGGTCGGGATTGAACCCGGGTCCGTGGCACTGTGAGGCTGCAGTGCTACCCACTGTGCCGCCGTGCCGCCATTTCACATCAGTAAAAAGGACTGAGAAGGAAGGTGAAGTCATGAAACAATCACGCGGGTTTCCCGATGGCACCGGTTGCACAAAGCAGGAAACCGAGTTGACAGCGGCGATACCAGAAGATCCCACCTCTGGCCAATGATGGACCTCCTCCCTCTGCCGTGAAACTCACTGCGGGGCCGCGGATAATCCCACCATTTACCGTTCTGACCACAAAATTATACTTGATTCTGAGAAAATGTATTTGTATGATGAACCCATCATTTTTCAACTTATGGTACCCTCGTAAATATTGTAGTTCTGCTCTCTCACTGTGGTAATTAAAGATAAAACTGGTTCATTCCGTCAATTTTAAACTCTGTATGAAGACTCTGGTGGTGTTTGTAATTGTATTATAAATCAAAATGTTACGTTTCCATTTTAAGCTCGAGAAACAGAGCGGTACATCCGGGTTAATGAGCCTGTCTATCATCAGTCTACCTACATTGCAGACTGTCTCCTGAGGTAGCAACACAAGAGATAGCTTTGCCCATTTGCAAGTGGCAATTGGTTGAACTCTGCCAAGAATGTTTAATAGCTTTCCTCCGACTGACCATTTTCTGTCAGGTTGTGATTTTTTTTTTGTATAATCTGCTTCACCCGAAGTATATCTTCCCCTCGATTATCTCTGATCTGCTGCCTACCACAGTGGGAAGCCTCTCTCACAGAGGCTCCTTGGTGGCAAGGGATGTCACTATGATTGATTGGTACATATCCATGTCAGCGGGAATGACAAACCGAGAGAAATAAAACATCTTTGCTACTTGACTTTTCGTGAAAACGTGCTTTGGAAAGACCCTGCAGTTTTGTCTTGGCTCGGCATATCAGCTCAAATGATAACTAGAGAACACCAACTCTCAGAAAATTTCCAGCTCCTTTCATTTTCTTGAAGCCAGATTATTACAGGGACAGTTTGATGGTGTGAACATATGTCAACTTGGTTCAATGCTTGTGCGCTAATGAGTCTGAAAACATCACTGAGAGGTGAGAGTTTGAACATAGTTTTGAACTTGGATTGTCTAGAGGTATAAGATAGCAGCTGCCCAGGAGATTTAAATGTCATTTACTCCACTTGAATTGTATGTTTTTCATGGAACCCTATAGTTTTCGGGGAGGCGGCGGTGTAGTGGCATTGTCACCGGACTAGTACTTCAGAGACCCAAGGTAATGCTTTGAACCCCACCATGGCAGCGATAATAAGAATCTGGAATTAAAAGTCTCGTGATGACCATGAGACTAGTGTCGATTGTTGTAAAAAGCCGTCTGGTTCACTGATGTGCTTTAGGGAAGGGGATCTGCCTTCCCTACCTGGCCTGGCCGGCATGTGACTCCAGGCCCACAGCAGTGTGGCTGACTCTCAACTACTCTCTGCAATGGCCTCGCAAGCCACCCAGTTCAATGACAATTAGGGATGGGCAACAAATTCTGGCTCAACCAGCCATACTCATAGTCCATCAATTAATAAAATAATTGGGGCCATCACTTTAATTAGCATTTTTCACGAAAAGGCCACTGAGAGGAAGACAATTCTATTTTATTTATAAGTTACCATTTTCTGGCTAATGTCCAATTGAGTGTTAAGCAACTTGGACAGCAGGCCCAACACATGCTCTAAGTAGGCAAAAAAATATTCAAGTCACAGCCTAATTATCATATTTAAGTCAAGGTAATTTCAGACATGCTTCACTGCAAAAGGTCAATGTTCGATAACTCTCAGTTTAACAGTATTGGAGGAGCTGAGTCAATACATGGGCTTCATTGGTGTTAGATTACAAAATCCCAAAGATGACAAGGAAAGGACATTAAATCCCAGCCTTTCTGGTGATGCCCACATTCTGAGAATAAAATTAACATCTACCTCTCCAGGGCACTGAAAGCAAGATGTTATGAGACAATCGCAAATTGGTCCTCTCCCGCTGCCTGAACTGCAAACAAAGCCCATTGCATAATCATGTTTTCTCGTTCACAAAGGTTAAAGTTGTTCCTGATAGCCTGGGAGGTGGATAAACTTTTTTTTCTCAGCATTTTGGTTATTTGGAGGAGGTAGGCCTCAAGCCCACACTTCAAATTTAAATTGACTTCTTTGTCCGTAAGTATAACTGTCAATTTAAGTTTAGGTAACCAGCTGTAACATTATACTTTAATTGTGATCTCCAACAGTTTAAAACTGCAATGCTTGCCGCATTGAATGGAATAAAAGTCCTCGTAAAAACAATGGGCGAGCGATGGGAGATTCTGAGCATGATCTAACAGAAAGGTTTCCAAGTGTCATTCCAGGCGGGTTTGGCTGGGAGTTTCTCTGCGGCTCTGTCGGTGAATTCCCCACCACTATCTAATAAAAATAATAATCGCTTATTGTCACAAGTAAACTTCAATGAAGTTACTGTGAAAAGCCCCTAATCTTACAGAGTCACTTTTTCGGTCCCTGGAGTTTATCGTCAGACTGGTCCACACTTAGAATTTTTTCCATCACTGGGGAGCTCAACCCGCTGACAAGATCGGCTCCTCAGAGATCAGGCCACCATTTTGAAAGAGTGCCCCAATCTCTAAGTGAGCTTGAAAGTCCCCAACCACCCCCCAACCCATGGGCAATGTCACCTCCCCCGTACATGGGCACCAGCCCACACCAACCCAGTCAGGATGCCCTGCTATGGGGTTGCTGAGGGCCACCCTTTTTAGGCCTTCCCCCACTCCCCTTTCAGGTGCACCCTGCCCCTTCCAGGACGCCAACATTTCACCACCCCCAACCTTCCTGGAGGCCCCTTCATACCTGCCCTTCACCCCCCCCCCCCCCCCCCCCCACCTTTCACACCCCTCCTCATCCCTCTCTCCATGGGCATGGCCCCCCTCAGGCTCTGACCCTTGGCAGTGTCACCTGGCACCTAGAAACCTTGGCAGTGGTAACTGGGCACCTTGGCAGTGTCAGGCTGGCAGTGTGAAGGTGCCAGCCTGGCAGTGCCAAGGTACCAAAATGCCAGGAGAGAGCTAAGATGCGACTCTTCCCTGATCCTGACCACCCAGGGTCCTCCAAAGACCTAAGAGACCCTCCAAATACCATTCTGCCCAGTCCACGCCTGGTCCACGTTTGCGTGGACCAGTACTAATCAGCGCCGAGCTGGGGTCTCCCTGGTGAGATCGACAGGTGCCGGGAGCCGTTTATATCTGGCATCAGCTCGGTTAAGTGGGTTCTTAAACCCACTTCGCCATGCGAGACTGGGTCCCGCCAACTGTTTGCCATCCTGATTGCGAGAACTCATAAGATCTGGTTTGGTCTCCCGAGGTGCAACGGCTGTCAGGAAGCCCGGGGGAGAGGTTTCTCCCAGCATCTACCAGTCCTGCTCCGATTCTGGCGGGACACGGCCAGCAGATCGCGCCCATAAAAATCAACCAAAAAGAAAACTGATTGAAAATGATCCAAATATTTTGAAATTTTGATGAGATTGGTGAGCAGTGAATCAGAATTAAGATTTCCATCAAATAATGGATACAATTTCACACATGAACAACTTTCAGAATAAGCAACAGCGCCAAAAACAGTGGGTAATAACTCGAACCACAGATATAAGTTTGGTAAATTTGTTAAGAAGAAAAAAACCTTTCATTTGTATAGTGACCATCATAACGGCAATATTTCCAAAAGAGAATGAGGTATCTCTGGAGTGTCATCGCTGGGGTTAAAGTTTGTTTCCTGAAGGGCGCAAAACAAGCAAATCAACCACCCTTAGTACAAGCTGTTGATTTTCTTTTCATTCACTTCAATGGCAAGAAAAATCAGACAGGGTCTATCATGGGCTGCCTTAGGCGATTATTTATTGTCCAGAGCTTGTTGTTAAATGCAAATGAGGCGTGTCCTTCAAAAAAAGCTGCAGCCAGGGCATTCTGCAGGTACACCCAAAATCAACGCCCCCAAAATATTCCCCCGGTATTTCCTAACCAAAAACACTGAAGTATAAGTGGATCAAGTACTGGGTTATGGGGATAGGGCACAGGTGTGGGTTTAAGTGGGGTGCTCTTTCCAAGGGCCGGTGCAGACTCGATGGGCCGAATGGCCTCCTTCTGCACTGTAAATTCTATGATTCTATGATCCCTGGTACACCACGTGCAGCTTTTCTTTCGCTTGCAACCTAACACTTTTCTCCCTGTCCCTCAACCAAATTTGTATTCATGTTAACACGTTTCCTCATGCACCAGATTGCTGAACTTTTCAAAGAAGCCTTTTGTGAGACAACTGATCTTACGCCTTCCAAAAAACTGATATACACTGCCTATAACATTCCAATTACCTATGCATTCAGTCACTTCTTCAAAAGATCAATTGACTCTGCCAAGCACAACCATGCTGAAAATTGTGCTAAACCAGGGGCGTCATTCTCCGCCGGCGGGAGTCTCCGTTTTGCCGGCACCGGGGGGTTTCCCGATGGCGTGGGGCTGCCCCACAATGGGAAATCCCATTGACCGGCCGGTGTTACGGAGACTCCCGCCGGCCGGTCGGCGCAGAAATGTGGCGGGGCGGGTAGGAGAATTTCGCCCCAGATGTGTAAAATTTGCTCCCTTCACTCTCAGCAGAATCGTATCAGTTAGAAGCAGAAGAAAGACATTGAATTAATGTAGCATCGTTCATGATTTACCAAGTGGTTTGCATCTAATAAAGTATTTTTGAAGTGCAATCATTGAGGTCATGTGAGATTGTAGAGCAAGGTCTCATGAAGAGCAATGTGTTAAATGACCAGATAATGTACCTCTGAAGGTGTTAGTTGAGGGATAAAGCAATATCATAGGAATCACACACTTGCAATATTTGGGGAACATTTGTAAATCAATGCAAATGAGACATTAATCATGCAGATACTTATCAAATGTATTAAGTGGTGATATTCACAATTAACATTCACATATCTTATGAACAGCATCTTGAGAAAGATTGAGCTCACCTCTTTTGCATGTGACCAATTGAGTTGGTTAGCTCTTCGTCAGAGTCCCAAGAATATATTTTTCAAATATTGGATTGAGAGATATGTGTCCATGTTCTCCAGGTCCCCAGCCATGTGTTTCTCGGGAGCGCAGCGTTCGCTGGAGATGGATTCTATACCCCCGCCACTTGTCAAATGGATTGCCAATTGAAGCCACCCCACATCACTGGGAAAGGGCACCATGGGAAGGGGTGCACTGCGGTGGGAATAGTGGATCCCAAGGGCCGGAGAATTCCGGCCATGCTCTTCAGACTTGCATCAAAGCTAACCACAGAGCTCATCAGAGCAAATTCCCAGTTGCATCAATTTAAACTTACTGATGCCAGTAGATTAAGGCAACCAATCATTGGAAACCAATCATAAACACTCCGCCATGCCTGGTGGGGAATTTAACTGTATAAACAAATGCTAGTACCTTTAACATAGTAAACTGTCTCAAGGTGCCTCACGGGGGCGATTATCCTGCAACATTTCACAGTGAGCAACAGGTAATAAGAGATTGGGACAGGTGACCACAAGCTTGGGAAAAGAATAGCTTTCAAGGAATGTCGTAAAGGATCAGAGAGAGGTGGAGAGGTGGTGACTTTTGGGGAGAGGATTCTGAGCTTTACTAAAGCAGCTTTTTTAATATAGCCAATTCTACCAAGAGAAAATAAAGTAGCCCAGAGTAAAAGGACAACTTAATAATGAGTGAGACTGTTCCCAGGAGAGTCAACCGTTCCCTCAGAGGTCAGTCAGGCAAATTATGCAACAGTGTGAACCCTGGAAGGCCATTCTTTCACAGTTCAATGCAATGTAATGAAACTGAAGAACTTGGAATATGATTCATAAATATTTTAAGGCCATGAAGACATCAAAGTGAAGCAAGCAAATGAGGCATCATTCTTGGAGGTGGAGGAGCTGCCACTGTCAGGTGTCAAAATACATAATATTGAAGCAATGCAAGCTCATAAAAAGAGGACCCACAGCCATGAATTAACATCACGGAAGTGAAAGTTGTCATGTGAGAGTACCTTTAAGAAATGGGTGTTTATAAAAATATCTGTAGTGATGTACCTTTAAGAAATGGGTGTTTATCAGTGATGTCAGAGTGTGGGTGGAGCTGGGCTGTTTGTCTGCTTTTACTTTTGCTTTAGGCTGTTTGCTACAGGGTATGTTTAGTTTTGTTTTAGTTTTGGAGATGCTGCAGTCACAGCAAGATGTGTGTGAATCTCTGCAAGCTAAAGAATGTTCATTTTGTGATTTCAAAGTGGTAACTGTTCTCAGTAAAGAAGTTAAACCTGATGTCTTTCTGTGAAAAGGTTTCTCTTTTGTCTTATGGATGTTAATAAGGAAAGGTTATAGAATATTGTATCCGTGGGGAGGATTGGTGTTGATAGTTGTTAAGATGTTTACTGTGGGTTTATAAAGTGTGGACTAGTTTCATAAATAAGCATTGTTTTAATTTAAAAGTACTGCAGATTTCTGTTGCATCACACCTGCAGAGTAGGCCCGTGTGTTTCCCCATAACCACAATCTATTCAAAATTGTGGGTCAGGCGAACTCTATGATACACGTTGGGGCTCTCTAAACCCTGGCACATAACAAAGTGACCACCAAATTCAACTAGATGTCAATGGATGCTTCCAGATAGCAGCAGGAAAGATTCCTTGAATTGGACAATATACGGTATATCACTGAGATCATGGCATTTGTGGCATGTAACATGCTACACAATTTTATCTTTGAAATAAGTTGCTGAGAAGCTGCTTGCTGACAAAACTGAGACTAACGACAGCTCTAGGGAGAAAGTGCATCAAGTTATTGCTGCATACAAGCTAGTGCCCTGAGCAACCAAGCTGTATTGAAGATAATCAAGAGATTATTGCCATTGGCAACATACTGGCTATGTTACCAGATGAAGGAAGTAAAAACCAGTTCAAAATGTTGCAATGCCAGTAAAGAATCAGCAATACTGACACCAGTAACACTGGAGTTTCATTTAAAGGTCTATAAGACCAGTTCAGGTTTTACTGATGCCCTTCATTTGCAAATTAATGTTCTTCCCCATTAATTAATAATCCAGAGAATGTCACTTCATAACCCCACCATGGCAGTTTGAGAATTTGAGATCAGTTTTTAAAAAGTCGATAACTTGAAAGTGGTTATCACAAAAGGTGACTGTTTAGTGTCATAAAATCACGAACATTTTACTTGAGAAACCTACTGTCCTTACCTAGTTTGGCTTAAATGTGTTGCTCCCGTCTCAAACCAATGTGTGGACTTTCCTGACCACTGAGAGAGTCAGTTGTATTCAGCAGCATCTTCTCAAGGACAATACAGGACAGGCCATTGTGGAATCAGAGAAACATTACACGACAGAAGGAGGCCATTCAACCCATCTTGCCCATGCCAGCCCGAGGACACCCATTTGCCCTTTCCAATCCCAGTTTCCTGCACCGGTCTGTAGTCCTGCAATTTACATCACACAAGGTGCAGATCCAGACTTTTAAAAATAGTTCAGGGTCTCTGCCTCCACCACCAACTCAGGTAGTGAATTCCAAGCTCCCACTACCTTCTGCGTGAAGAAGTTCTCCCTCGTGTCCCCTCTACACCTTCTGCCTCTTATCTTGAATCTATGTCCCCTGGTTCGGGAATTCTCCACCAAGGGAAACAATTTCACCCTGTTCACTCTATCTCTTCCCCTCATAATTTTGTACACCTCAATTAAGTCAACCCTCAGCCTCCTTTGTTCCAAGGAAAATAACCCCAACCTATCCAATCTCGCCTCAGAACTACACTTTGTTAGCCCTGGCAACATTCTTGTAAACCTCTTCTGCTCTCTCTCCAGAGCAATAATGTCCTTCCTATAATGTGGTGGCCAGAATTGCGCACAATACTCCAGTTGTGGCCTCACCAGTGTTTTATTAAATTCCAAAATTTTTGATCAGTCTGTCATCTGGGACCTTGTCAAATGCCTTACTAAAATCCATGTACACAATATCCACTGCAGTACATTCATCAACGCTTAGAGTCACTTGCTCAAAGAATACAATCAAATTCTGAGGCAAGACGTTCCTTTAACAAACCCATGCTGACTATCCCTGACTCGTTCATGCCTGTCCATGTGACAGTTAATCCAATCTCTCAGGATTGATTGTTCTAATTTGCCCAGTTTGTGCTCTTTGAAACTCCTGGCTCCTCTAAAGTTATTTCAAACTTCTGGCTCTTCTCACGCTCTTTCTAAACTCCCATCTCCTCTTGCCTTCTTTTTCAACTTCCTGCTCCTCTCGTGCTCTTTCAATTCCTGGACCACTTGCATTCTTTCAAACTACCGGCTCCTCTCACACTCTTTCAAACTCCCAGCTCCTCTCGCTCTTTCAAACTCCCGGCTCCTCTTGCACACAATCAAACTCCCGGCTCCTCTCACACTCTTTCAAACTCCCAGCTCCTCTCGCTCTTTCAAACTCCCGGCTCCTCTTGCACACAATCAAACCCCCGGCTCCTCTTGCACACAATCAAACTCCCAGCTCCTCTCGCTCTTTCAATTCTTGGACCTCTTGCTTTCTTTCAAACCCCCGTCTCCTCTCGCTCTTTCAAACTCCCGGCTCCTCTCGCTCTTTCAAACTCTCGGCTCCTCTCACTCTTTCAAACACCCGGCTCCTCTCACTCTTTCAAACTCCCGGCTCCTCTCGCTCTTTCAAACACCCGGCTCCTCTTGCACACTTTCAAACTCCCGGCTCCTCTTGCACACTTTCAAACACCCGGCTCCTCTTGCACACTTTCAAACACCCGGCTCCTCTTGCACACTTTCAAACTCCCGGCTCCTCTCACTCTTTCAATTCCTGGACCTCTTGCTTTCTTTCAAACTCCCAGCTCCTCTCATTCTTTCAAACTCCCGGCTCCTCTCACTCATTCTAAACTCTCGGCTCCTCTTGCTCTTTCAAACTCATGGCCCCTCTTGCTCTCTTTCTAAATTCTCAGCTCCTCTCGCTCTTTCGAACTCCCGGATCCTCGTGCTCTTTCAAACTCCCGGCTCCTCTCGCACTCTTGCAAACTCCCGGCTCTTCTTGCACTCTTTCTAAACTCCCGGCTCCTCTCGCCCTTTTTCAAACTCCCGGCACCTCTCGCACTCTTTCTAAACTCCATGCTCCTCTCACACTCTTTCTAAACTCTCGGCGCCTCTCACTCTTTCAAACTCTCGGCTCCTCTCGCACTCTTTCTAAACCTCCGGCTCCTCTCGCTCTTTCAAACTCTCTGCTTCTCTTGCACTCTTTCAAACGACCGGCTCCTCTCGCTCTTTCAAACTCCCAGCTCCTCTCGCACTCTTTCAAACTCTTGGCTCCTCTCGCACTCTTTCTAAACCTCCGGCTCCTCTCGCTCTTTCAAACTCCCTGCTTCTCTTGCACTCTTTCAAACGACCGGCTCCTCTCGCTCTTTCAAACTCCCAGCTCCTCTCGCACTCTTTCAAACTCCCGGCTCCTCTTGCACTCTTTCTAAACTCTCAGCTCCTCTTGCTCTTTCAAACTCCCTGCTCCTCTCGCACTCTTTCAATCTCCCGTCTCCTCTCGCACTCTTTCTAAACTCCCGGCTCCTCTCGCACTCTTTGTGGTAGTACCCGGTATTGCGGTACCTAAGAGGCTGATGACCATTGGTTAGACCCAGGAGTCTACCATTGGCTGTTGTTACGTAGCTCCGTCCTGACAGGCGGAGTATAAGAAATGGTGCCGTCCCAGCAGCCTTCACTTTCTGTACCGAAGCTGCTGGGGAACAAGTTCTAGTCGATTAAAGCCTTCAGTTATGGAATCATTTTGTCTTGAGTGTAATTGATCGCGCATCACTCTTTCAAACGCCCGGCTCCTCTCGCTCTTTCAAACGCCTGGCTCCTCTCGCAATCTTTATAAACCCCCGGCCCCTCGCGCTCTCTTTCTAAACTCCCGTCTCCTCTCGCACTCTTTCATACTCCCGGCCCTTCTCGTTCTCTTTCTAAACTCTCAGCTCCTCTCGCCCTTTCAAACTCTCTGCTCCTCTCGCACTCTTTCAAACTTCCATCTCCTCTCACAGTCTTTCTAAACTCCCGTCTCCTCTCGCTCTTTCAAACTCCCTGCTCCTCTCGCACTCTTTCAAACTCCCATCTCCTCTCACAGTCTTTCTAAACTCCCGTCTCCTCTCGCTCTTTCAAACTCCCGGCTCCTCTCGCTCTTTCAAATGCCTGGCTCCTCTCGCGCACTTTCTAAACCCCCGGAGCCTCTCGCACGCTTTCAAACTCCTGGCTCTTCTCGCTCTTTCAAACTCCCTGCTCCTCTCGCTCTCTTTCAAGCTCCGAGCTCCTCTCACACTCTTTCTAAACTCCCAGCTCCTCTCGCTCTTTCAAACTCCCGGCTCCTCTTGCACTCTTTCAAACTCTCACCGCCTCTCACACTCTTTCAAACTCCCAGCTCCTCTCGCTCTTTCCAAACTCCTGTCTCCTCTCGTTCTTTCAAACTCCCGGCCCCTCTCGCTCTCTTTCTAAACTCTCAGCTCTTCTCGTTCTTTCAAACTCCCGGCCCCTCTCACTCTCTTTCTAAACTCTCAGCTCCTCGCGCTCTTTCAAACTGTGGTATTATCAGCTATTGCAGTACCCGAGAGGCTGAAGACCATTGGTTAAACCTAGGAGTTTACCATTGGCTGTTTTGTATGTAGCTCTGCCCTGACAGGCAGGGTATAAGAACCGGTGCCGTCCCAGCAGCCCTCATTCTGTACCAAAGCTGCTGGGGAACAGTTCCAGTCTATTAAAGCCTTCAGTTATGTTCTTACCTCGTTTTAATAGTAATTGATCATTCATCACAAACTCTCGGCTCCTCTCGCTCTTTCAAACTCAGTGCTCCTCTCGCACTCTTTCAAATTCCCGTCTCCTCTCGCACTCTTTCTAAACTCCCGGCTCCTCTCGCACTCTTTCAAATTCCCGTCTCCTCTCGCACTCTTTCTAAACTCCCGGCTCCTCTCGCACTCTTTCAAATTCCCGTCTCCTCTCGCACTCTTTCTAAACCCCCGGCTCCTCTCGCACTCTTTCAAACACCCGGCTCCTCTCACACTCTTTCAAACTCCCGGCTCCTCTCGCACTCTTTCCAACTCCCGGCTCCTCTCGCTCTTTCAAACTCCCGGCTCCTCACGCACCCTTTCAAACTCCCTTCTCATCTCGCACTCTTTCAAACTCCCGGCTCCTCTCGCACTCATTCCAACTCCCGGCATCTCTCGCACTCTTTCCAACACCCGGCTCCTCTCGCACTCTCTCAAACTCCCAGCTCCTCTATAGTTCTTTTAAACTCCTGTCTCCTCTCGGAATCTTTCAAACTCCCGGCTCCTCTCGAGCTCTTTGCATTCTATTCATTTGTAGGATGTGGCTGAGCCAGCATTTATTGCCCATCCCTAATTGCCCTTCAACTGAAAGACTTGTTAGCCAATTTCAGAGAGCATTTATGAGTTAACCACATTGTTGTGGACCGAGAGTCACATATAGGCCAGGCTGGGTAAGGACTAAGTTAGGTCTCCTTACCTAAATGATGTTCGCGAACCAGATGGGTTTCACGATAATCGACAATGGGTTCATGTCATCATTAGACTTTTAATTCCAGATTTTTAAAAATTGAATTCCAATGACACAATCTGCAATGGCGGGGATGGAATCTGGACCTCCAGAGCATTGCCTTGGGTTTTTGAAGTACTAGCCCAGTGACAATACAACTACTGCCTTCCCTGAATGCCCACATCTTGTGATTGAATTAAATAAGATTAAAATTATTTTGTATATTTCTTGCATTGACAAAGTATTTCTTACCATCCATTGCACCTCATACCCAATCTTAATAATCAATGTCATCTTTAAATAGAGATTTCACATTGAAAGTTACATTCCGATCGAGATAAACCTGTTCCAGGCCATTTATTGAGACAAAGGATAGCATAATAATGATAATAATAACCTTTATTATTGTCAGAAGTAGACTTGGATTAACACTGTAGTGAAGTTAATGTGAAAACCCCCTAGTCACCACTCCTCGGCGCATGTTCGGTTACACAGAGGGAGAAATTCAGAATGTCCAATTCACGTAACAAGCACGTCTTTCGGGACTTGTGAGAGGAAACTAAAGCACCTGGAGGAAACCCATGCAGACACAGGGATAACGTGCAGACTCCGCACAAACAGTGACACCCAAGACGGGAATCGAACCTGGCGCTGTGAAGTACTAACCACTCATCTGAAACGTAATTTTGCCGATGGAAGAAAATACCTTTCACATTCAGTGAACTAGGACTGGCAATAGACGGTGCAAATATATGTTTGTCTGGTACAATAAAAAGCAAAATACCCTTGTCATCTGAAAGTCAGTCAGCATACTGTCTGGTCAGTTCAATCTAATTGAGGTTTTAGAAGTGGACAATCATTTTCAGCTCTTCAAGAACAGGTCAGCTTTTGTCTAGCCTGTCATAATAATTCAGAAATATCCTCACTTAACCTCTTCTATGTTTTACCTCCAGGGAGACGCTTGACTACATTTAGGATAATAACAATCTAGCACAAAACTATTCATGCAAACGTGGCTGGTGCCTGAATGAACGTTTTTATTGATGTAAGTAATTGACACTAGTACCTATTTCTGGCAATGTGAAATGATTCATAGTCATATCTGTATGTAGCAATGTAAAATAATTGTCAGCATATAGTAAGGTGACTTCATTGACAGTGATCCTTGTTGCTCCCTTGGAAACTTTTCAAAGCTGACCTCTTTTTCAACAGACCCTTCCAAGTGCAATGGGACTGACGACAGCACATTGGCTTCCTGCATTCCTATTTGATTACTCACTGGATGCTTTGCACAGTGGTCAGCTGTCTATTCAACACTCCTGAGAGACTTTCTCACACACCTCCTCAGTAACATGAATGGTCTCATCATACTTTACATCTCCATCGCTGCTTCACTTTACATCCTCTTGCAATTTACGGGCACCCTTGTACGTTTGTGTGAATCACAAAGGGCTGAATTGCAGATTTAGCATTGCCTAGCGGCCCAATTGCACATTGTTCATAATGCACTTTAGCTCCAAATACCCACATGAAGTGAAGCGACCCGTTTGTACAACTTTGTTGCACAAGTAGATGTTGAAATAGTTTTATTTTTAGACTGGAATAAAATCCAAATTGGAAACACTTCCACTTTCGCACTCGCTCATCCTCGGGAATACGACATAAAACTCCATGCTTTCTGAGAAAGATTATATGCATTGCTCCGAGGCCCACAGAGAAAGAAGTAATGATTTTGAATGAAATTTTTGAAAAACAGGCAATAAGCAGCTCATGTGATATTTGTACATAAGTACTGGAACCAGGATTAAGTTACAGCCTCCGAGCAGTGACAATACAAACTATGTGGTTCAGATTACACATCCGGAAAAAATTATAGAATTGAATTTCTTAAGTTAGATGAGATATACGGTTCGTGTTTGAGGACAAACCTTTGAACTAAATGTAAAGGTAATCCATTTACAGGATTTAGGGATCTGTGTAGCCATGAACGGTTCAACTGGATTGAGACAGAATAGATGAACATTGTCCATGCAGCAGTTATATTCCAGAGAGTCAGTTGGTGAAGGATAAAGCTGGGGTTAATCTTTACACACGCTTATATTCAGTTCCTAATTGAACAAGCGCAATTTTAGTCATTACTCAATGGTAGGGACTCGGGTAAATCGCCGCTTATAGACCATCACTGGCCTACAAATAAACACAATTAATAACTTCTATTTTCTCTCTTTCAACATTAAAAAAAAAGTGAATCAACAATCTCCATATGTTATATTCTGTACAACTGAGAGGCAACACTTCTTGGGACACCAAATCACTTCTTTGCACTTTTTGCTTTGGGGGGTTACCGGCATGGATTGAGAGTTGGTGAATGGCGCAAAACATGGCATTGGATTCTCCGCGCCCCAGCGCCGAACATCGACGTACTCGAGAAGTACGACGCGCTGAGTATCCACCGCCTCAGGCCATTGCCTGAGGCCCACCCGACAATGCTCCGTTGCCGACCGGTCGAATTCCCGACGGCATGGCTGACGTGTGCTCACACCGTCGGGGATCCTTGTGTGGTGGCTGCAGACTCAATCCGGGTCCACCACAGTCGGGGGAGGGCTGATCGGCGGGCAGGGGGGGGGCTGCACTCGGGGCTGGGGGCAATGTGGGCGGGTGGTCCGGAGCGCGCAAGCGGGCGATGTGGGGCAGTACCTTGGCGGTCCAGGTCTGCGGGCTGAGTCCGCCATGGAGCATGGCGCGGCCACTGCAGGCCGCCGCCGTGCGCATGCGTGGCCTCTGGACCGGAAGTGCTGGGGCTGTATTGGCAGCTAGAGCTGCGAGTTCTACGACGGCTCCCTGCTAGCCCACAGCAAAATGGAGAATCGGTGGACTTTGGACGGCAGTTTTCCTGGCGTAAAAGATCACAGTTTTCTCAATGGGATCAACACTCAGTCTAAAAATCAAGGAATCCAGCCCATGGAGTAGGAATAAACGGTTCATTTCCAGGTTGGCAGGCTTTTACTAATGGAGTACAAGAAATATCAGTGTTTTAGCCCAAGGTATTCACAATCTATATCAATGGTTTGGATGTGGAACCAAATGCAATATTTCCAAGTTTACTGATGACACAAAACTAGGAAATGACTGTTGAGCGGAGGATGCAAAGAGGGGGGGCTAGACAGGCTAACTGACTGAGCAGAAACGTGGCAGATGAAATATAGGACTGGATTCTCTGCCTCGCAACACTGGTAGCAGAGTTCCAGCGCATAATTCAGCGTCGGGGAAAAAACGGGATCGGTGCTGGGCGCCGACCCGTTTCTAATGCTACGGTAGCATTAGAAACGGGTCCCCCCTGATGTCAGGATCGAAGTTCATGCCCCTTGCCAGCGAGAGGATGCAAATGGTTCCGGGAGTGATCAGTGGGATGCATGTCCCACTCCGGGCACCTGCTGATGATAGGCCACTATACACTAAACAAAAGGGGTATCACTCGATGAACTTGCAGGTGATATGTCACCATCAGCATTATACACGTCTGCACCCGATAGCCGGACAGTGGCACACTCGACGGTTCCTGACATGTTCAAGGCCCCCCCCACCACCCCCCCCCCCCCCGGCTGGAGGGGGCGGGCTCATTGGCGACAGGTGTTACCCACTGTAGTCCTGACACCCATCCAGGACACAAACTGACATGAAGACCCGCTAAAACGACGCCCATACAGCGACCAGGAGTATGATCTAGTGGTGCTTCAGCCTCCCGAAGATGTGGTTCCGGTGCCTGGACCACTCTGGAGGGGCCCTCTAGAATGACGCTGAGAGGGTCGCCCGCATCATGGCAGCCTGCTGCGTCCTCCACAATATTGTGCAACAGAGGGTTGACGTGCTGGAGGAGGAGAATGAACACCAGGCCTCGCCCGACGAGGAGGATGCGAGTTAGGGCGAGGATGGGGCCCAGACAGGCACCAGAGGCTGCAAGACATGCACACCAAGGCCAATGCGCATGGGACACTCTGATCGCCTCCAGGTACGTTGACTAGGGGAGGGGGGGATGATGGAGGAGGCACAGATACTGCATCCCAGCCCCACAACCTCTCACGTGACCCCCCCACCCCCACCCCGGCCCTCCTCCCCACCCTTCCCCCACCTGCTGCAACTCCTTCCATAATACCTACCTGCGCTCTATGGGGTGTCGGCCCTGGGTTGGAAGTAACAGCGGGTCTGGTCCATAGAATGGAAGATGACGACAATCAGCTCTGCGATGAGCTCTGGTGCTCCGCATTATATGCCAATGTCTGACTCCTGCCCACAGTAATACTTTCCACCGTCCATCTTGGTGATCCCTGCGTGTCAGCTGGCCATTCCATCGGAATGGTCACAACGGCATCCTGGAATGGCGGTGGTGAGGACAATCGGCAGTTGGGGAGGGGGGAGGGGGGGAGCCCAGCCATCCACAATTTCCAATCATTTCCCCCCACCCCACATTCTCTCTCTGGCCAGACCAGACCAGCCCACCCCTCATACCCGTCAGACGGTGCACAGAGGGTGGTTGTAACAGTGGTAACAGGTGTTTTATGTGAACAGATATTTACAGATTTATGCCCTAGCCCCTATAACATAACTGTGCCCTGCACTTGAGCCAGGTTAACTGGTGCCTAACCTTCTGGCCTTATGGGCCCTAACGCTATGTCTAGGAGGTTCCCCAGATGGTATTGCAGGAATGGCGGAGGCCTGCTATGATTCCTGCCCTGTGATGTGGGTCCCCATTGGGGGTGACCAGGCCTGGGTGTTGCTCGGGTGCCCTGGATGGCAAGGTGATGCCCCGTTCTGCCCACCACATGCACCAGGGACAGGAGGGGGGTAGTCCGAGGTGCTGCAGTATTCCTGCACCTCTAACGCAAAATTCACCTGTACGGGCCCCACAATCACCTCCTCCCTTGAGGTGCCCAATGGCCCCCAGGCTACTCCATGGGATGGGGGTGTGAGCGGAGCTATTCCCTGAGGTTCCCCTGCCACATGGAGCTGCCAGTCCTGGAGGTCCGCTCTGGTCTCAACCAGGGTCCGCATGCTCGTGGCCATGGACCATGGACCACCACCGTCTGGCACTGCGCCACAGCACACTGCGATTGTGCCACCACCTTTTGGGTTTGTGTCACATCAGCCAGTGACTGCGCCATCAGCGGCTGGGACTGGGCCACCTCCCTCTGTGTCTGCGCCAAGCCGGCCAGCGCCTGGGCAATACCGCCAATGTTTCCAGCCATGGCCAGCTGTTTCCTGTGTGATGGCAACCCTGTCCTGGGCACAGAATGCTCCAGGCCTTGGTCATGCTGATCCATAGCCATGACGTTGTCTCCAATGCCTCCCCCGCGTACAACCTCCATGCGGTGTTGGCCTGGGTGGCAAGCACTGTCAGCTCCACCTCCAACTGCACCTACAGGTGCTGGATCTCGCCGACACCCCCTTGTGTAGTCCCTGGCTCTGAGACTGCATCTCCACTACAGATGGGACTGTCCATTCCAGAAACCAAAACTTGTCTGGCCAGCAGCTAGTCCCTGGGGTTGGCCGGCTGTCCGCCCCCTTGGGTGTTCCTACCTCCACCCGCTGTATCGGATCAGCTGTGTGGTGCGCACCAAATAGTGTCCCAGGAGCCTCTTCACTGAAGTGCCCAACCGAGGTGAGTGTCTTTGGAATGTGGGAGGGTGTTGGCGACAGCTGTGATGGGAAATCCATGTCATCCTCCGATTCAAGCTCTGGCATCTCCTGGGTCTTGGGCAGAGGGCTGGTGTCCGATCTGCTCCCATCACTGGTTTAGAGGGGCTGCTTTAGCACAGTGGGCTAAATAGCTGGCTTGTAATGCAGAACTAGACTAGCAGCGCGAGTTCAATTCCCATACCAGCCACCCCGAACAGGCACCGGAATGTGGGGACTAGGGGCTTTTCACAGTATTTTCATTGAAGCCTACTTGAGAAAATAAGCGATTATTATTATTATCACTGCTCGGTTCATGTGGGGGGGGGGGGGGGTCTGGCTGTGGCATTGGCTGGGTGCGGGGGGGACACCAGATTGATGCCAGGAGACACAAGACAAGACGCATGATGAGACTTAAATGTATATTTCTCCAGATTTAATTTTGTAATGCTTTATTTTCCCTTAAAACCTTATCTACTTCAGAATGTTTCATCACAGTACTTAACTTCAACAGATCAAAACTAGCATCTGGTCTAGTCTCAGTGCTCAATTAGTTCACTGATCACTCAAGGAGTGTACACACCCTTGTCTGCATCAACGTGGTCAAGTTGGAGATGGTTGACAGCTTCAAATTCCTAGGGGTGCACATCACCAAAAATCTGTCCTGGTCCACCCACATCGATGCTACGACCAAGAAAGTACAACAGCGCCTATATTTTCTCAGGAAATTAAGGAAATTCGGCATGTCCACATTGACTCTTACCAACTTTTACAGGTGCACCATAGAAAGTATCCTATCTGGCTGCATCATAGCCTGGTACGGCAACTGCTTGGCTCAAGTTTCAAGACTCTTACTTTAACGAGCTTAAAAGCAACAGCGACAAAAAACTGACCAGGATGTTGTTCGATTGACAGGGGTCTCACCCAATGGTCAGAAAATCAGTTGGGAAAATCAGTTCTGTTGGGGCAACACAATGGAATCAAGTGCCCTACAGTGTTCACGTGGCTTTTCCAGTCAGGTTTCAGGTCAATGATGAGCCAAAGTATTGATGGGGGATTCAGTGATGGTAATGCCATTGAATGCCAGGAGGAGGAGCTGTATTTAGATCATTGTCTTCCAATTGAGTAGCATGACAGTTACTTGCCATTTATCACGCTTGGCCTGAATGTTGTCTAGCTCTTGTGACATGCTGCAACGGATCCCTTTGTTCTCTGAGGACTTGTGAATGCGTCTGAACTCCGCATTGAAGCGAATATCTTCACTTCAAACCTTATGTTAGAGGGAATGCCATGGATGAAGCGGCTAAGGATGGTTGCACCTAGGATGCTGCCCTGAGGAATGTATCAAAGCCCTGAGGTTGAGTAGAGTGGCCTCTAACAACCATTTTCCTTTATGCCAGGTATGTCTCCAAGCGGTGGAGAGTTTTCCTGATTTCCATTGACTTTAATTCTGCAAGGCTCTTTCATGTAACACTCTGCTGCACTCTGTCAAATGCTGCCTTGATGTCAAGGGCAGTCACTTTCTCCTCATTATGCTGGTGATAGATTTTTTTTGGTAATTAACTGCACATTATTTCCTCATAAATCTGCATTAGCAATGTTGCTATCAACAATGTGCCTGCCTGAATATCTTCACCTATTAGGGACATCCACATATATATGAATATACGGCATGATGATCAATATTTCCACAGACTGCAGCTACTGGCTCTAATATTGACTGAAAAGAGAATTAAATTTGCACCTAAAATTGAAACTATAAATATTATGAATAATCAAGTCACAATGCAACAGCTTCAGCGGGTCATTTTGAAGCCCATTTGAGATACAGTATATGTTAGAATCTAACCCCCCCCCCCGATTAGATTTTTTTGTCTTCTAATGGCTCCCAGGTATCCATTAGTCGCTGAATTTTGTCCTGATTTGTACACCCATTAACCAGGCATTTTAAAGTATCATATTTGGTGGTTAAATACAAAGGGTTTGTTCTACTGTGACATTCTGGAGACTGAAAGACCCAAGGGAATATAATAAATTTGGCAAGTTAGGAGTAAGGAATGTAAGGAATGCTGGAAGCCCTATCCTTTGCACCCAAGAACACAGCAGACTTGAGTAACTTACCAGAGTAGAAACAGTATAAATAGACGCATGAGACAATTAGATATGTTTCTGAAAGGGACTGGATTGATGAGCATGCGAAGAAGGCAATAGATGAGATTAATCTATCAAAATATGATAGTTATAATGCATATATCTATTCTTAATGTTCTCATAATAACACATAACCACTTGTGTGTTTTTGGACAAAACAACAGAGTCTTGATAACCATCCAATTTTATGATACAAAGCAAGACCATTCAGGCCATCATGCATGTGCTGAACCTTTCAAAGATCTGTCCACAACACCCATCCGCCTGCACTTTCCCCATACAGTTCAGTCTTATCTTTTCCAAATATTAATCTGCTTCACTTCTAAAGGCTTTCATGGGTTCTGATGTCATCATTGCTCCTGGCGGTGGGCAGCACGTGGCACAGTGGTTAGCGCTGCAGCCTATGGCGCTGAGGACTGGGTTCAAATCCCGGCCCTGTGTCACTGTCCATGTGTCATGTGTAGTTTGCACATTCTCCCCGTGTCTGCATGGGTTTCACCCCCACAACCCAAAGATGTGCAAGTTAGGTGGATTGGCCACGCTAAATTGCCCCTTAATTGGAGAAAATATAATTGGCTACTTTAAATTTAATTTAAAAAATCATTGCTCCTGGTGGGGCCTTTCATATTTCAAAACCTTCCATGTGAAAACAAATTTTCCTAACCTCCCTTTGATAAAGGCACGGGGAGTCCAAGGCGAGTTGTAGAGACATCTATTAAGACAACATTATGTACATGAGGCCCGGCTACAGCTTACTGGGTCCTCTCTCCTTCCTGGTCAGCCTCACACTGGCTGACCTTTTATCCCAGTGCTAGTAACAGGGGAGCTTGCATTCCCAATGAGCGCAGGGAAACAATCATCCTCAATTGGATGTATCATGTGCAGGTTATTACACTCCCTCTCAGTACGGCAAAGCAAAGCTTTGCAGATACTGGAAATCTGAAATAAAAACGGGAAAATGCTGGAAACATTCAGTAGATTTGGCAATATTTGTGGAGAGAGAAATTCAGTTTTGATGAAGCGTCATCAACCTGAAACCTCTGGCTGAATCTTAAGGGCCCGAAGACAGTGAGAACACAGTAAGAAGTCTTACGACACCAGGTTAAAGTCCAACAGGTTTGTTTCAAATCACTAGCTTTCGGAGAACTGCTCCTTCCTCAGGTGAATGAACAGGTAGGTTCCAGCAACATATATATATGATTTTCATTTCATTTCATAGACAAAGTCAAAGATACAAGACGATGCTTTGAATGGGAGCATTTGCAGGTAATTAAGTCTTTACAGATCCAGAAAGAGGGGTAATACCAGGTTCAAGAGGTGTGAATTGCCTCAAACCAGGCCAGATGGTGGGGGGGTGAATGTAATGCGACATGAATCCAAGGTCCCTGTTGAGGCCATACTCATGTGTGCAGAGCTTGGCTATACGTTTCTGTTCGGCGATTTTGCGTTGTTGTGTGTCCTGAAGGCCGCCTTGGAGAACGCTTACCCGAAGATCAGAGGCTGAATGCCCTTGACTGCTGAAGTGTTCCCCGACTGGAAGGGTACATTCCTGCCTGCCGATTGCCGCGCGATGTCCGTTCATCCGTTGTCGCAGCCTCTGCATGGTCTCGCCAATGTACCACGCTTCGGGACATCCTTTCCTGCAGCGTATGAGGTAGACAACGTTGGCCGAGTCGCACGAGTACGTACCGCGTACCTGGTGGGTGGTGTTCTCATGTGTAATGGTGGTACACATGTCGATGATCTGGCACGTCTTGCAGAGATTGCCATGGTAGGGCTGTGTGGTGTCATGGTCGCAGTTCTGAAGGCTGGGTAGTTTACTGCAAACAATGGTTGTTTGAAGGCAAGTAGTGGTGGTGTGGGGATGACCTTGGCAAGATGTTCGTCTTCATCAATGATGTGTTGAAGGCTGCAAAGAAGATGTCATAGTTTCTCCGCTCCGGGGAAATACTGGACAACAAAGGGTACGCTATCGGTGTGTCCCGTGTTTGTCTTCTGAGGAGGTTGGTGCGGTTTTTTGCTCTGGCGTGTTGGAACTGTCAATTGATGAGTCTCCACATATGCCGCCAGATACATTGAGTATTACCAGCATTTGCTCTTTTTATCTTAAATGTATGTGCTTACACTGGCCAGATCAGAGGGTTGTTAAGAGTCAACCACATCATTACGGCTCTGGAGACATGTACAGACCAGACCAGATATGGATGACAGATTCCCTTCCCTAAAGGGCATTAATAAACCAGATATGCTTTTATAACTATGAATGATAGTTTTGCGGTCACCATTGGAGCTTTTAATTCCAGATTTATTCATTAATATTGTTCATGAATAAATCTGCCGCCACACCCTCTATATCCTAACATGCTGGCATGATGGTAATGTCATTGGGCTAGCAATCCAGAGGCCCAGGCTAAAGTTCTGGGTACACAGGTTCGAATCCCACCATGTTTTATCGCTTTGAACATCTACATTAATTTACTCTTAACCTTCTTTGTCCTAACAGAAAGAACCTCCCTTTCTCTAATCACCTCATAACTGGGGTATCTTTTTATAAAAAAAATTTAGAGTACCCAATTCATTTTTTCCAATTAAGGGGCAAGGGTTGTGGGGACGAAACCCACGCAAACACGGGGAGAATGTGTAAACTCCACACTGGCAATGACCGAGAGCCGGGATCGAACCTGGGACCTCGGCGCCGTGAGGCAGCAGGGCTAACCCACTGCGCCGCCGTACTGCCCTTAACTGGGGTGTTCTCACAGTGAATTGGTTCTTCATCCTCCCCTAACTTCAATACCTTTCTGAAAAAGGACAGCCAAAACAAGAACCAGTCTTCCACCTACAGCCTAACCAATTATTTCTTCGGCTCAACATTTATATTTTATGTCTACATTTATGAAACCTAGGATCCCATCTGCTTATCCCATCTGTTTCTTCTTACTACTTTATCAACTTGCACTCCCACTTCTAAACATTTCTGCATCTGAGCCACAAAGGCTCTCTCTTCATTTAATCTACTTTATTTAAAGTTTTACAATTTAATTTACAGGTCTTGTTCTTCGTCTTCCAAAAATTTCTGACCTTGGAAATCTCCCACTTTTTAAATTTCCTTTATCGACCCAATCTAATAACATTGATCCTGCTGAAGTGATAGTCCTCTTTATGGTTAACAGTACTAAGTACTAATTGCTGCAATATCACCAGCACTTTCCTGGCTAATCTCCCATTCTCTACTCACCATCTTTCAGAAACTACAGCTGAAAATTCTGCTGTCTGCATCGTACATTGTCTTAATCCTCGGGTGATGCCAGCCAAACATTCTCCCCATCTGTATTACTGGTTCCCAATATAGATTTTTAAATTGTCCATTCTGTTGTGGCCTTGCATTTTGATATCTATGTAACCTCTTGCAGCTTGCTTTTATATAGTGCCTTTAACTTTAGCTTCACAAGCCCCTGATCAAACACAATTTGACGCTGACCCATTATAAAAATAGAAGCACAACTTGCCAACTGAAACAGCTTAAAGAAGATGAAGAAAAGGAGAGAAGGGGTTTACAGAGCGGATCTCAGCTGGATGCAGGGCCGCCAAAGATGGAAACACTCCTGTTTCACTGAATCTGATTCTTCATTCTCAGTTCCACTGAATCCAATCACCTACACATTGAAACATACACAGAAAATATAAGCAGGAGGAGGCCATTTGGCCCTTTGAGCCTGATCCACCATTCATCATGATCGTGGCTGATCATCAAATCTAATACCCTGATCCTGCCTCCCCCCCATATTGCTAGATCCCTTTAGCCCCAAGAGCTATAACTCATTTCTTCTTGAAATCACACCACTTTTGCATCGCACCACAGATGGGCAGGTGGTGGCGTAGTGGTCTAGTCACTGGGCTAGTAATCCAGAGACTCAGGATATGGTCTGGGAAACCAGGTTCAAATCCCACCATAGCAGTTGGTGAAATTTGAATTCAATTAAAAAATCTGGAATTAAAAGCTTAATGATGACCATGTCGTAATAACTCATCTGGTTCACTAATGTCCTTCAGGGAAGGAAATCTGTCATCCTTACCCGGTCTGGCCGACATGTGGTTCTAGACCCGCACAGTGATGCAGTTGACTCTTAACTACACCCTCTCCTGAAGTGGCCTAGCAAACCACTTAGTTCAAGGGCAATTAGGGACGGGCAACAAATGTTGGACAACATCCCTGGAATGAATTTAAAAAAAGATAGCCCATGCTTTCAGCTGCCAAGGCCACCAAGCTTTGGAATTGTCATCTCAAACACCTGTCTCTCCAAATGATAAAGGTGCGATATAAATTTAAATTGTGCTTTTCCTTTGAAACATCCATTTATGCTGCCTTCTTTTACAAAGCTGTCGGCCATTCCTCCTAATGTCTCTACCTTTCATTTTGTTTTTAAATCTGTGATAAATGCAAGCTCTTGTGTCATCTCCAAACTTGGAAATTGTGTCCATTAGGCCAGATCCCATTAGCTTCAACTTTTTTTTTCCTGTTCTTTAGTCAGCTTTGTAGTCTTGGAAGTGGAATTAATCATTGGTCAGGCGAGTACAAAATTTTTGTAAGCCTTTTCATTGAATTTACAGTGCAGAAGGAGGCCATTCAGCCCATCGGGTCTGCACCGGCTCTTGGAAAGAGCAGCCTACCCAATGTCAACACCTCCACCCTATCCCCATAACCCAGTAACCCCACCCAACACTAAGGACAATTTTGGACACTAAGGGCAATTTATCATGGCCAATCCACCTAACCTGCACATCTTTGGACTGTGGGAGGAAACCGGAGCACCCGGAGGAAACCCACGCACACACGGGGAGGATTTGTAAGCCTAAGTCTCATGAGGCCTGTCCAACCCGATGTTTGAGCAGAGGCTGGGGTCTCCCGTCCCCCAGCTATGCATTTCCTGGTGGCGCGCCATCCCGTTTGTCAATGGGATGCCCTATTGAAGCCGCTCAGGAAAAGTGATTCACAATGGGCGGAGAATTCCAGCCCAGGTCTCCAAATGGGAAATTATTATACCTGTCCAGTATAAGCTGGAGCTTTCGAGAAAGAGTTAAATCGAGCTCCTCTGCCATTTTTAGGACCGGGATGCAATTTTCAAATACCAAATGTGAGAACACACGAGACACCCACTCCATGTCATGGCAGAGTGGCCAAACCAATTTGCACAGGAACATTCAGCCCCTCACGATTGCTCTGCCTTTCAACCAGATAAGGTTTTGTTTTATTTGTTCTTGGGATGTGGCGTCACTGGTTCGGCCAGCATTTGTTGACCATCCCTAATTGCTCTTGAATGGCTTGCTCAACCATTTCACGGGACAGTTAAAAGTCAACCACATTGCTGTGGGTCTGGAGTCACATACAGGCCAGACCAGGTACGGACAGCAGACTTCTCTCCCGAAAGGGCATTAGTGAACCAGATGGGTTCAACAATTGGCAATGGGGTCATGGTTAACATTACACTTCTAATTCCATCTGCGGTGGGATTTGAACCGGGACCCCAGAGCATTACCCTGGGGCACCAGATTACTAGTCGAGTGACAATACCACCGCACCACCGCCACCCCCAGCTGATTGTGCAAGCTTAACGCCACAGTCCTTAGAAACACATGAACCCGGGACATTCCAAGAATGACTCCAAAGTACTGTTGGTGATTTTTGTGAGGCCAAATAAGGCCCTGAATGGCCCTCATGGTCTCACACGAATCTTACTCACCCGTTGCTGCTGATTGTACTCCTGAGAAGATTCATTCGATGTAGAGGTGTGACCCCTCTTTATGTCCATGAAACAGGAAGAATCAGAGCAATTTTTGTCGTAGCACTAAACTGCTGTGTGTAAATAAATCGCAATTAGAAAGCTCTTTTTATCCTACACAAAGATTACTGTGCTGGACAATTGAATATAATGGAACAAGAAACTGCATTGAATACTTGTTAACACACACAGCAACTTTTGGTGGTATGCTAAATATTATTATTTTTTTAACCCAACTGTACAGCGTTGTCTTGCTCATTTTCTGGTGCTCCCAGCCCTTCTATGTTGATCAGGTGGACTAAAACAGTTTGGGTGAAAGCTTGTGTGGAGCATAAACCCTGACGCAGACCAGTTGTGGCTGAATGGAAATGCCATTAATTCTGTGTAAGTGAGGGAAATTAGATCTGATTGAAACATGACATTAATTTATAGCTACATCTCTATTTGATAAAATAGACTTTCAGAGAGAGGATGTCATCTGTCAAAACCCAGTCCAAGTATATTCTTCAAATTTGCCAGCAACCTGAAAAGCTTTCATCTATTTTGTTCAGAATCCTGCACCCAAGCAGTTTGCAGCTGCAATGCCACCCTCCAGTGACAGATAGGAGTCAAAAAAGCCAATCAGTTAAAAATGTGTCTTGTCTTGTGCCATCCATTATGAAGTGATTGGAATTCTCCGTCGCGGCACTTTTGATACAGTGATGTGGAGAAGTCGACCTTGCCAGGGGAAAAAGGGGTTGTCCTACCTGCCTGCTTATCTCCATAATTAATGACACACTGATGAGATTCCAAGACACTGTCAAGATCCTAAAGGGTGTGTACAAAGTACATGTCAACATTGTCACAGCTCCTGTAGCAAGGTGGCATAGTCCCAAACCTGGAAAAGGGAGGTTGAAAAGACAAGTTAGATCCAGCTACTTTCCTATAAGTCACTGATAACTGAGAAGTAGTTTTGTAGTAGAGAGCAGGAGAGATTTAAAGTGATTCTGAAACTGAGTGATGCAGATGTCCATAAGTGGAAATAATTGGCACTAAATAAGAAAGCACGGTGAGAAACAGTGCTGGGCAGCACCTCCATTGCACTGTTTATTGTATTCTGGATACTCAGAAACATACATGCAAAATACAAGCAGGGGAAGGCCATTCGGCCCTTCAGGCCTGGTCTGCCATTCATTATGATCATGGCTGATCATCAAGATCAATCCCCTGATCCTGCTTTCCCCCCCAGATCCCTTGAAATCCTTTTGCCCCAAGAACTATGGGCGGGATTCCCCGGGAATCGGCGTGATGGCCCGACGCCGGCGCCAAAAGCGGCGCAGAACACTCCGGGGTCGGGCTTCCTGGAACATCGCAAATTCTCTGGCCGGGAATGGGCGAGCAGCAGCGTGACGGCATTCACGATGGCGTCACGGACGCACGCGCCATTATTGATGCTGCGTGGCGTTGCAGCACAAAAGACGCCGCCCCCACCCCCCGCAGAGACCTGGCAAAATGGCCACCCGGCGCGCGTCTCCAAGGTTCAAGGAGCGCGACATCGAGGCGCTCCTGGACGCAGTGGAGCAAAGGAGGGAGGCCCTGTACCCCGGACACGGCCGCAGGGTCGCACCACGCCTCAGCCGGCTCCTGTGGAGGGAGGTGGCAGTGGCCGTCAGTGCCGTGGCCGTGACAACAAGGTCAGGCATCCAGTGCCACAAGAAGGTCAATGACCTTGTCAGGGCTGCCAGGGTGAGTACCTCCCCCCCCCCCCCCCCCACCCCCGATGGGCGGCACAGCCCTAGGTGAAACCGACATGGCTGTACCCACCCATGCACGCTGTATTGGCAGGATGGGTTGTGAACCTCTGCCAACATACACACAACCGCTGGTCCGCTTGTATATGTCTGCCTAACTTTGTTGCCCTTTATCCCTGCCACCCTCCTGCCCCCCACAGGAGAAGCGTGCTCACAACAACCGGGAGCGTGAGAGGACTGGAGGGGGTCCACCCGAATTGCGACCACACACCATTCATGAAGAGAGGGCCCTGGACCTTGCAGGTTGAGCCGAGGAATGGCAGGTTGCGGATGCAGAGGTCGGGGGCACACCACCAAGTGAGACTCCCCACTGCCTGCCCCCCTTTCCCCCATATCCCCCTTCCCCCATATCCCCTCTTTCCCCATTACCCCCCTTCCCCTATATCCCCCTTTCCCCCAACGCCGTGGCCCAGTCTCAGCAGGCCTTGCCCAGTCTCAGCAGGCCATGGCCCAATCTCAGCAGGCCATGGGCCAGTCACTGCAGAACATCGCTGAGGGCATCGGTGCCATTGCCCAGGTGCTGACTGGCGTCGCCCAGATACAGACAGGGATGGTCAACTCCCTGAGCTCCATGGCTGCAAACTTGCAGACCCTTGTTGATACCAGTGCGGACCTCCAGGACTGGCAGCTCCAGGTGTTGGGGGGGGGGGGGGGGGGTTTGAATGCTCAGTCTGTTCGCATCCCCGACCCATGTAGAGGCTCGGGGGCCATCGGGCACCCCAAGGGAGGAGGAGGTGCTGGGGCCCATTCCAGGTCCCCCTGCAGGGGCGGTCCCGGAAAATCGGAACACCTCGGACTCCCCCTCTTCCGTCACAGGTGCATCTGGTGGGCAACGGGCAGGACAGGCTGGCAACTCGCCATCCCAGTTGCCCGGGCAGCAGCCAGGCCCATCCAGGCTCGCTGCCCCAGGAAACGACCGCTAAAAGGGTCCCAGTTACAGGGCAGGAATCATAGGAGTCCACCTCTAGTTCTGCTGTACCATCTGGGGAACCACCTAGACGTAGCCATAGACCAGTAAGACCAGAACGTTAGGCACTGAGTAAGTTTGCATGGGTGCAGGGCACAGATTAGTTATAGGGGCTAGGACACGTGTATGAACTGTTTATTATTAAAATCACTTTCACACCTACAGAAACTGCCTCTGTGCTCTGCCTGATGTGTGTGGGGGTGTGGTGTGGGGTGAGTGCGAGTGTGCGTGTGAGGGTGATAGAACGCCGGCCTCAGGTGAGTGGGTGGGTGGGATGACGGTGGTTGGTGTTGGGTGGGTGGGGTGAGGGGGGTTGGCGGTGGGTGGGTGAGGTGAGGGTGGTTGGTGTTGGGTGGGTGGGGTGAGGGTGGTTGGTGTTGGGTGGGTGGGGTGAGGGTGGTTGGTGTTGGGTGGGTGGGGTGAGGGTGGTTGGTGTTGGGTGGGTGGGGTGACGGTGGTTGGTGTTGGGTGGGTGGGGTGAGGGTGGTAGGCTGGTGCTGTAGTGTACAGTCTGTGCCCATACTCAGCGATTCCCATGCCCCCCTAGTCCGTGAACCGGGCGGCTATCAGCCTGTTCTGTGCCCGCTTGCCCAGCCGGTAACGGTGGGCAGCCTCCCATCCATGTCCAGCCCGTCTGTCCTGAACATTGCCCCCATCCTCCTCATCTGGGGAGGTCTGCGCCTCGTCTTGCTGTTCCTCCCCTTCCCCCTCCTCTGCCTGCAGCACATCGCCCCTCTGCTGGGCTATGTTGTGCAGGACGCAGCAGACCACAGCGATGCGGCCGTCCCTATCTGATGGGTACTGGAGGACCCCCCCAGAGCGGTCCAGGCACCTGAAGTGATTCTTCAGCAGCCCAAAACACCTCCCTATCACACCCCTGGTTGCTGCATGGGCATCGTTGTAGCGGTTCTCTGCATCAGTCTGTGGCCTCCGTATAGGCGTCATCAGCCACGACCGTAACGGGTCACCCCTGTTGCCCGGCAACCAGCCCTTCAGCCAGGGAGGGCGGTCCTCGAACATGGTGGGGATGAAAGATTGCGCCAATATGAATGAGTCATGTATACTGCCCGGGTACCGGGCGCAGACGTGCAGGATCCTCATGCGGTGGTCACAGACCACCTGCACGTTCATGGAATAGGTCCCCTTCCTATTCGTGAACACGGCCCTGTTGTCCGCAGGTGGCCGTACGGCGACGTGCATCCCATCAATCGTCCCCTGGACCATGGGCATCCTGGCCACGGCAGCGAAGCCTGCTGCCCGGGCATCCTGGCTGGCCAGGTCCACATGGAACTGGATGGAGCGGTCTACAATGGCATACAGGGCGTCTGTCACTGCACGGATGCACCGGTGCACCGATGCCTGCGAGATGCCGGACAGGTCCCCACTCGGCGCCTGGAATGACCTTGTGGCATAAAGGTTCAGGGCCTAGGGCAGCACGGTGATTAGTGCTGCAGGCGAGGTCCCAGGTTTGATCCCGGCTCTGGGTCACTGTCCGTGTGGAATTTGCATATTTTCCCCGTGTTTGCGTGGGTTTTGCCCCCCACAACCCAAAAATATGCAGTTTAGGTGGATTGGTCAAGCTAAATTGTCCCTTAATTGCGAGAAAAAATAATCGGGTACTCGATATTTATATTAAAAAATTAAATTAAATAAAAGTTCAGGACCACCGTAACCTTGATGGCCACGGGGAGGGGGTGTCCTCCCCCAGTGCCACGCGGTGCCAGGTGTGCCATCAGGTGGCAGATATTGGCTACGGTTTCCAGGCTCATCCGGAATCTCTCCTGCATGCCCTGTCCATGAGGTCCTGGTACGACGAGCGGGGCCGGTACACACGGGGCCTCATCAGGCGTCTCCGTGGCACCACCACCACCTCCACCTCCTCCTCCTCCTCCTCCTATCGGGCGGGCGGCCCTCCAGCCTGGGCGTCTGCCACCTGCCTCCCTGCGGCACGCTCCTCTGCGGCAGCCTCCGCCGCCTCCCTGGCACGCTCCTGCTCCAGCTCCCCCAGGGCAACATGTAGAAGTGCGGCTCCCTCCATGGCGGCCAACATCGCTGGCACCTGGCAAGGCAAACCCCCTCCCTGGAAAGCACCCTCCTCAACCACCCCCTCTCCTCCCTGGCATGCACCCTCCCCAACCACCCCCTCCTCCTCCCGGCACGCACCCTCCCCCAACCCCCTCCCCCCTCCCCGGCATGCACCTTCCCCAACCCCGCCCCCTCTCCTCCCCGGCACGCACCTTCCCCAAACCCCCCCCCCTTCTCCCGGCACGCACCCTCCCCAACCCCTTCTCCTCCCCGGCACGCACCCTCCCAACCCCCCCTCTCCTCCCCAGCACGCACCTTCCCCAGCCCCCCACTCTCCTCCCCGGCACGCACCCTCCCCAACTCCCCCTCTCCTCCCCGGCACGTACCCTCCCCAACCACCCCCCCCCCCTCCCCGGCACGCACCCTCCCCAACATCCCCCCTCTCCTCCCCGGCGCGCACCCTCCCTAACCACCCCCCCTCCTCAGCCCCTCCCCCACCCTTCCCAGCCCCTCCCTCCTTTCCCTTCCCAGCCCCTCCCCCTCCTCTCCTCCCTAGCCCCTCCCCCCCCCCCCCCCCCGCACGCACACTCCAACGGCTCCTGCAACCCCCCCCCCACCAACTGCGGCTGTGCTGTCCCCTCTCCGGCGGCCGCACACGCCAACCCCTATCTCCACACTGGCCGGCGTCAACCAGCACGACTAGTTGACGCCGTTAAATAGGTGGTTCGATTTACGCCGCTGTG